>NW_027468985.1:0-61780 GCF_051014615.1 Bombus vancouverensis nearcticus
ATTTAAGCGTCGAAACAATCAAAATATCTCGCAAATCGCGAAGATTTCGTCGATTTTGACGAAAAATAGCCGTCATTTCCTTCCCGTTGGAGAAATTTCTACGTTCAAGCACTCGTTGAACTCCATTTCACAGTGCTAATGCAATGCACAACCATTTAAGGGTCGAAACAATCAAAATATCTCGCAAATCTCGAGGATTTCGTCGATTTTGACGAAAAATAGCCGTCATTTCCTTCCCGTTGGAGATATTTCGTCGTTTAAGCGCTCGTTGAACTCCATTTCACAGTGCTAATGCAATGCACAACCATTTAAGCGTCGAAACAACCAGAATATCTCGGAAATCGCGAAGATTTCGTCGATTTTGACGAAAAATAGCCGTCATTTCCTTCCCGTTGGAGGTATTTCGACGTTTAAGCACTCGTTGAACTCCATTTCACAGTGCTAATGCAACGCACAACCATTTAAGCGTCGAAACAATCAAAATATCTCGCAAATCGCGAAGATTTCGTCGATTTTGACGAAAAATAGCCGTCATTTCCTTCCCGTTGGAGAAATTTCTACGTTCAAGCGCTCGTTGAACACCATTTCACAGTGCTAATGCAATGCACAACCATTTAAGCGTCGAAACAACCACAATATCTCGCAAATCGCGAAGATTTCGTCGATTTTGACGAAAAATAGCCGTCATTTCCTTCCCGTTGGAGATATTTCGACGTTTGAGCACTCGCAGAACTCCATTTCACAGTGCTAATGTAATGCACAACCATTTAAGCGTCGAAAAATCAAAATATCTCGCAAATCGCGAAGATTTCGTCGATTTTGACGAAAAATAGCCGTCATTTCCTTCCCGTTGGAGATATTTTGACTTTTAAGCGCTCGTTGAACTCCATTTCACAGTGCTAATGCAATGCACAACCATTTAAGCGTCGAAACAACCAGAATATCTCGCAAATCCCGAAGATTTAGTCGATTTTGACGAAAAATAGCCGTCATTTCCTTCCCGTTGGAGATATTTCGACGTTTAAGCACTCGTTGAACTCCATTTCACGGTGCTAATGCAATGTACAACCATTTAAGCGTCGAAACAATCAAAATATCTCGCAAATCGCGAAGATTTCGTCGATTTTGACGAAAAATAGCCGTCATTTCCTTCCCGTTGGAGATATTTCGACGTTTAAGCACTCGTTGAACTCCATTTCACGGTGCTAATGCAATGTACAAGCATTTAAGCGTCGAAACAATCAAAATATCTCGCAAATCGAAAAGATTTCGTCGAGTTTGACGAAAAATAGCCGTCATTTCCTTCCCTTTGGAGATATTTCGTCGTTTATGCACTCGTTGAACTCCATTTCACAGTGCTAATGCAATGCACAACCATTTAAGCGTCGAAACAACCAGAACATCTCGGAAATCGCGAAGATTTCGTCGATTTTGACGAAAAATAGCCGTCATTTCCTTCCCGTTGGAGATATTTCGACGTTTAAGCACACGTTGAACTCCATTTCACAGTGCTAATGCAATGCACAACCATTTAAGCGACGAAACAACCAGAATATCTCGGAAATCGCGAAGATTTCGTCGATTTTGACGAAAAATAGCCGTCATTTCCTTCCCGTTGGAGATATTTCGACGTATAAGCGCTCGTTGAACTCCATTTCACATTTCTAATGCAATGCACAACCATTTAAGCGTCGAAACAACCAGAATATCTCGGAAATCGAGAAGATTTCGTCGATTTTGACGAAAAATAGCCGTCATTTCCTTCCCGTTGGAGATATTTCGACGTTTAAGCACTCGTTGAACTCCATTTCACAGTGCTAATGCAATGCACAACCATTTAAGGGTCGAAACAATCAAAATATCTCGCAAATCTCGAGGATTTCGTCGATTTGACGAAAAATAGCCGTCATTTAATTCCCGTTGGAGATGTTTCGTCGTTTAAGCACTCGTTGAACTCCATTTCACAGTGCTAATGCAATGCACAACCATTTAAGCGTCGAAACAACCAGAATATCTCGGAAATCGCGAAGATTTCGTCGATTTTGACGAAAAATAGCCGTCATTTCCTTCCCGTTGGAGATATTTCGACGTTTAAGCACTCGTTGAACTCCATTTCACGGTGCTAATGCAATGTACAAGCATTTAAGCGTCGAAACAATCAAAATATCTCGCAAATCGCCAAGATTTCGTCGAGTTTGACGAAAAATAGCCGTCATTTCCTTCCCTTTGGAGATATTTCGTCGTTTATGCACTCGTTGAACTCCATTTCACAGTGCTAATGCAATGCACAACCATTTAAGCGTCGAAACAACCAGAATATCTCGGAAATCGCGAAGATTTCGTCGATTTTGACGAAAAATAGCCGTCATTTCCTTCCCGTTGTAGATATTTCGACGTTTAAGCACACGTTGAACTCCATTTCACAGTGCTAATGCAATGCACAACCATTTAAGCGTCGAAACAATCAAAATATCTCGCAAATCGCGAAGATTTCGTCGATTTTGACGAAAAATAGCCGTCATTTCCTTCCCGTTGGAGATATTTCGACGTTAAGCACTCGTTGAACTCCATTTCATGGCGCTAATGCAATGTACAACCATTTAAGCGTCGAAACAATCAAAATATCTCGCAAATCGCCAAGATTTCGTCGAGTTTGACGAAAAATAGCCGTCATTTCCTTCCCGTTGGAGATATTTCGTCGTTTAAGCACTCGTTGAACTCCATTTCACAGTGCTAATGCAATGCACAACCATTTAAGCGTCGAAACAACCAGAATATCTCGGAAATCGCGAAGATTTCGTCGATTTTGACGAAAAATAGCCGTCATTTCCTTCCCGTTGGAGATATTTCGACGTATAAGCGCTCGTTGAACTCCATTTCACAGTGCTAATGCAATGCACAACCATTTAAGCGTCGAAACAACCAGAATATCTCGGAAATCGAGAAGATTTCGTCGATTTTGACGAAAAATAGCCGTCATTTCCTTCCCGTTGGAGATATTTCGACGTTTAAGCACTCGTTGAACTCCATTTCACAGTGCTAATGCAATGCACAACCATTTAAGCGTCGAAACAACCAGAATATCTCGGAAATCGCGAAGATTTCGTCGATTTTGACGAAAAATAGCCGTCATTTCCTTCCCGTTGGAGGTATTTCGACGTTTAAGCACTCGTTGAACTCCATTTCACAGTGCTAATGCAATGCACAACCATTTAAGCGTCGAAACAATCAAAATATCTCGCAAATTGCGAAGATTTCGTCGATTTTGACGAAAAATAGCCGTCATTTCCTTCCCGTTGGAGAAATTTCTACGTTCAAGCACTCGTTGAACTCCATTTCACAGTGCTAATGCAATGCACAACCATTTAAGGGTCGAAACAATCAAAATATCTCGCAAATCTCGAGGATTTCGTCGATTTTGACGAAAAATAGCCGTCATTTCCTTCCCGTTGGAGATATTTTGACGTCTAAGCACACGTTGAACTCCATTTCACAGTGCTGATGCAATGCACAACCATTTAAGCTTCGAAACAACCAGAATATCTCGCAAATCGCCAAGATTTCGTCGATTTTGACGAAAAATAGAAGTCATTTCCTTCCTGCTGGAGATATTTCGACGTTGAAGCACTCGTTGTACTCCACTTCACAGTGCTAATGCAATGCACAACCTTTTAAGCGTCGAAACAATTAAAATATCTCGCAAATCGCGAAGATTTCGTCGATTTTGACGAAAAATAGCCGTCATTTCCTTCCCGTTGGAGATATTTCGACGTTGAAGCAATCGTTGAACTCCATTTCACAGTGCTAATGCAACGCACAACCATTTAAGCGTCGAAACAACCAGCATATCTCGCAAATCGCGAAGATTTCGTTTATTTTGACGAAAAATAGCCGTCATTTCCTTCCCGTTGGAGATATTTCGTCGTTTAAGCACTCGTTGAACTCCATTTCACAGTGCTAATGCAATGCACAACCATTTAAGCGTCGAAACAATTAAAATATCTCGCAAATCGCGAAGATTTCGTCGATTTTGACGAAAAATAGCCGTCATTTCCTTCCCGTTGGAGATATTTCGACGTTTAAGCGCTCGCTGAACTCCATTTCACAGTGCTAATGCAATGGACAACCATTTAAGCGTCGAAACAATCAAAATATCTCGCAAATCGCGAAGATTTCGTCGATTTTGACGAAAAATAGCCGTCATTTCCTTCCCGTTGGAGATATTTCGACGTTTAAGCACTCGTTGAACTCCATTTCACGGCGCTAATGCAATGTACAACCATTTAAGCGTCGAAACAATCAAAATATCTCGCAAATCGCCAAGATTTCGTCGAGTTTGACGAAAATAGCCGTCATTTCCTTCCCGTTGGAGATATTTCGTCGTTTAAGCACTCGTTGAACTCCATTTCACAGTGCTAATGCAGCGCACAACCATTTAAGCGTCGAAACAACCAGCATATCTCGCAAATCGCGAAGATTTCGTTTATTTTGACGGAAAATAGCCGTCATTTCCTTCCCGTTGGAGATATTTCGTCGTTTAAGCACTCGTTGAACTCCATTTCACAGTGCTAATGCAATGCACAACCATTTAAGCGTCGAAACAATCAAAATATCTCGCAAATCGCCAAGATTTCGTCGAGTTTGACGAAAAATAGCCGTCATTTCCTTCCCGTTGGAGATATTTCGACGTTTAAGCACTCGTTGAACTCCATTTCACGGTGCTAATGTAATGCACAACCATTTAAGCGTCGAAGCAATCAGAATATCTCGCAAATCGCGAAGATTTCGTCGATTTTGACGAAAAATAGCCGTCATTTCCTTCCCGTTGGAGATATTTCGACGTTTAAGCACTCGTTGAACTCCATTTCACGGTGCTGATGCAATGTACAAGCATTTAAGCGTCGAAACAATCAAAATATCTCGCAAATCGCCAAGATTTCGTCGATTTTGACGAAAAATAGCCGTCATTTCCTTCCCGTTGGAGATATTTCGACGTTTAAGCACTCGTTGAACTCCATTTCACGGCGCTAATGCAATGTACAACCATTTAACCGTCGAAACAATCAAAATATCTCGCAAATCGCCAAGATTTCGTCGAGTTTGACGAAAAATAGCCGTCATTTCCTTCCCGTTGGAGATATTTCGTCGTTTAAGCACTCGTTGAACTCCATTTCACAGTGCTAATGCAACGCACAACCATTTATGCGTCGAAACAACCAGCATATCTCGCAAATCGCGAAGATTTCGTTTATTTTGACGAAAAATAGCCGTCATTTCCTTCCCGTTGGAGATATTTCGTCGTTTAAGAACTCGTTGAACTCCATTTCACAGTGCTAATGCAATGCACAACCATTTAAGCGTCGAAACAATCAAAATATCTCGCAAATCGCGAAGATTTCGTCGATTTTGACGAAAAATAGCCGTCATTTCCTTCCCGTTGGAGAAATTTCTACGTTCAAGCACTCGTTGAACTCCATTTCACAGTGCTAATGCAATGCACAACCATTTAAGGGTCGAAACAATCAAAATATCTCGCAAATCTCGAGGATTTCGTCGATTTTGACGAAAAATAGCCGTCATTTCCTTCCCGTTGGAGATATTTCGTCGTTTAAGCGCTCGTTGAACTCCATTTCACAGTGCTAATGCAATGCACAACCATTTAAGCGTCGAAACAACCAGAATATCTCGGAAATCGCGAAGATTTCGTCGATTTTGACGAAAAATAGCCGTCATTTCCTTCCCGTTGGAGGTATTTCGACGTTTAAGCACTCGTTGAACTCCATTTCACAGTGCTAATGCAACGCACAACCATTTAAGCGTCGAAACAATCAAAATATCTCGCAAATCGCGAAGATTTCGTCGATTTTGACGAAAAATAGCCGTCATTTCCTTCCCGTTGGAGAAATTTCTACGTTCAAGCGCTCGTTGAACACCATTTCACAGTGCTAATGCAATGCACAACCATTTAAGCGTCGAAACAACCACAATATCTCGCAAATCGCGAAGATTTCGTCGATTTTGACGAAAAATAGCCGTCATTTCCTTCCCGTTGGAGATATTTCGACGTTTGAGCACTCGCAGAACTCCATTTCACAGTGCTAATGTAATGCACAACCATTTAAGCGTCGAAAAATCAAAATATCTCGCAAATCGCGAAGATTTCGTCGATTTTGACGAAAAATAGCCGTCATTTCCTTCCCGTTGGAGATATTTTGACTTTTAAGCGCTCGTTGAACTCCATTTCACAGTGCTAATGCAATGCACAACCATTTAAGCGTCGAAACAACCAGAATATCTCGGAAATCGCGAAGATTTCGTCGATTTTGACGAAAAATAGCCGTCATTTCCTTCCCGTTGGAGATATTTCGACGTTTAAGCACTCGTTGAACTCCATTTCACGGTGCTAATGCAATGTACAACCATTTAAGCGTCGAAACAATCAAAATATCTCGCAAATCGCGAAGATTTCGTCGATTTTGACGAAAAATAGCCGTCATTTCCTTCCCGTTGGAGATATTTCGACGTTTAAGCACTCGTTGAACTCCATTTCACGGTGCTAATGCAATGTACAAGCATTTAAGCGTCGACACAATCAAAATATCTCGCAAATCGAAAAGATTTCGTCGAGTTTGACGAAAAATAGCCGTCATTTCCTTCCCTTTGGAGATATTTCGTCGTTTATGCACTCGTTGAACTCCATTTCACAGTGCTAATGCAATGCACAACCATTTAAGCGTCGAAACAACCAGAATATCTCGGAAATCGCGAAGATTTCGTCGATTTTGACGAAAAATAGCCGTCATTTCCTTCCCGTTGGAGATATTTCGACGTTTAAGCACACGTTGAACTCCATTTCACAGTGCTAATGCAATGCACAACCATTTAAGCGACGAAACAACCAGAATATCTCGCAAATCGCGAAGATTTCGTTTATTTTGACGAAAAATAGCCGTGATTTCCTTCCCGTTGGAGATATTTCGACGTTTAAGCGCTCGTTGAACTCCATTTCACAGTGCTGATGCAATGCACAAACATTTAAGCTTCGAAACAACCAGAATATCTCGCAAATCGCCAAGATTTCGTCGATTTTGACGAAAAATAGCCGTCATTTCCTTCCTGTTGGAGATATTTCGACGTTGAAGCACTCGTTGTACTCCACTTCACAGTGCTAATGCAATGCACAACCATTTAAGCGTCGAAACAATTAAAATATCTCGCAAATCGCGAAGATTTCGTCGATTTTGAGGAAAAATAGCCGTCATTTCCTTCCCGTTGGAGATATTTCGACGTTGAAGCACTCGTTGAACTCCATTTCACGGTGCTAATGCAATGCGCAACCATTTAAGCGTCGAAAGAAGCAAAATATCTCGCAAATCGCGAAGATTTCGTCGATTTTGACGAAAAATGGCCGTCATTTCCTTCCCGTTGGAGATATTTCGACGTTTAAGCACTCGTTGAACTCCATTTCACGGTGCTAATGCAATGTACAACCATTTAAGCGTCGAAACAATCAAAATATCTCGCAAATCGCGAAGATTTCGTCGATTTTGACGAAAAATAGCCGTCATTTCCTTCCCGTTGGAGATATTTCGACGTTTAAGCGCTCGTTGAACTCCATTTCACAGTGCTAATGCAATGGACAACCATTTAAGCGTCGAAACAATCAAAATATCTCGCAAATCGCGAAGATTTCGTCGAGTTTGACGAAAAATAGCCGTCATTTCCTTCCCTTTGGAGATATTTCGACGTTTAAGCACTCGTTGAACTCCATTTCATGGCGCTAATGCAATGTACAGCCATTTAAGCGTCGAAACAATCAAAATATCTCGCAAATCGCCAAGATTTCGTCGAGTTTGACGAAAAATAGCCGTCATTTCCTTCCCGTTGGAGATATTTCGTCGTTTAAGCACTCGTTGAACTCCATTTCACAGTGCTAATGCAATGCACAACCATTTAAGCGTCGAAACAACCAGAATATCTCGGAAATCGCGAAGATTTCGTCGATTTTGACGAAAAATAGCCGTCATTTCCTTCCCGTTGGAGATATTTCGACGTATAAGCGCTCGTTGAACTCCATTTCACAGTGCTAATGCAATGCACAACCATTTAAGCGTCGAAACAACCAGAATATCTCGGAAATCGAGAAGATTTCGTCGATTTTGACGAAAAATAGCCGTCATTTCCTTCCCGTTGGAGATATTTCGACGTTTAAGCACTCGTTGAACTCCATTTCACAGTGCTAATGCAATGCACAACCATTTAAGGGTCGAAACAATCAAAATATCTCGCAAATCTCGAGGATTTCGTCGATTTTGACGAAAAATAGCCGTCATTTAATTCCCGTTGGAGATATTTCGTAGTTTAAGCACTCGTTGAACTCCATTTCACAGTGCTAATGCAATGCACAACCATTTAAGCGTCGAAACAACCAGAATATCTCGGAAATCGCGAAGATTTCGTCGATTTTGACGAAAAATAGCCGTCATTTCCTTCCCGTTGGAGGTATTTCGACGTTTAAGCACTCGTTGAACTCCATTTCACAGTGCTAATGCAACGCACAACCATTTAAGCGTCGAAACAACCAGCATATCTCGCAAATCGCGAAGATTTCGTTTATTTTGACGAAAAATAGCCGTCATTTCCGTCCCGTTGGAGATATTTCGTCGTTTAAGCACTCGTTGAACTCCATTTCACAGTGCTAATGCAATGCACAACCATTTAAGCGTCGAAACAATTAAAATATCTCGCAAATCGCGAAGATTTCGTCGATTTTGACGAAAAATAGCCGTCATTTCCTTCCCGTTGGAGATATTTCGACGTTTAAGCGCTCGTTGAACTCCATTTCACAGTGCTAATGCAATGGACAACCATTTAAGCGTCGAAACAATCAAAATATCTCGCAAATCGCGAAGATTTCGTCGATTTTGACGAAAAATAGCCGTCATTTCCTTCCCGTTGGAGATATTTCGACGTTTAAGCACTCGTTGAACTCCATTTCACGGCGCTAATGCAGTGTACAACCATTTAAGCGTCGAAACAATCAAAATATCTCGCAAATCGCCAAGATTTCGTCGAGTTTGACGAAAAATAGCCGTCATTTCCTTCCCGTTGGAGATATTTCGTCGTTTAAGCACTCGTTGAACTCCATTTCACAGTGCTAATGCAACGCACAACCATTTAAGCGTCGAAACAACCAGCATATCTCGCAAATCGCGAAGATTTCGTTTATTTTGACGAAAAATAGCCGTCATTTCCTTCCCGTTGGAGGTATTTCGTCGTTTAAGCACTCGTTGAACTCCATTTCACAGTGCTAATGCAATGCACAACCATTTAAGCGTCGAAACAATCAAAATATCTCGCAAATCGCCAAGATTTCGTCGAGTTTGACGAAAAATAGCCGTCATTTCCTTCCCGTTGGAGATATTTCGACGTTTAAGCACTCGTTGAACTCCATTTCACGGTGCTAATGTAATGCACAACCATTTAAGCGTCGGAGCAATCAGAATATCTCGCAAATCGCGAAGATTTCGTCGATTTTGACGAAAAATAGCCGTCATTTCCTTCCCGTTGGAGATATTTCGACGTTTAAGCACTCGTTGAACTCCATTTCACGGTGCTAATGCAATGTACAAGCATTTAAGCGTCGAAACAATCAAAATATCTCGCAAATCGCCAAGATTTCGTCGATTTTGACGAAAAATAGCCGTCATTTCCTTCCCGTTGGAGATATTTCGACGTTTAAGCACTCGTTGAACTCCATTTCACGGCGCTAATGCAATGTACAACCATTTAAGCGTCGAAACAATCAAAATATCTCGCAAATCGCCAAGATTTCGTCGAGTTTGACGAAAAATAGCCGTCATTTCCTTCCCGTTGGAGATATTTCGTCGTTTAAGCACTCGTTGAACTCCATTTCACAGTGCTAATGCAACGCACAACCATTTATGCGTCGAAACAACCAGCATATCTCGCAAATCGCGAAGATTTCGTTTATTTTGACGAAAAATGGCCGTCATTTCCGTCCCGTTGGAGATATTTCGTCGTTTAAGCACTCGTTGAACTCCATTTCACAGTGCTAATGCAATGCACAACCATTTAAGCGTCGAAACAATTAAAATATCTCGCAAATCGCGAAGATTTCGTCGATTTTGACGAAAAATAGCCGTCATTTCCTTCCCGTTGGAGATAATTTCGACGTTTAAGCGCTCGTTGAACTCCATTTCACAGTGCTAATGCAATGGACAACCATTTAAGCGTCGAAACAAGCAAAATATCTCGCAAATCGCGAAGATTTCGATTTTTTGGACGAAAAATGGCCGTAACTTCCTTCCCGTTGGAGATATTTCGACGTTTAAGCGCTCGTTGAACTCCATTTCACAGTGCTAATGCAATGCACAACCATTTAAGCGTCGAAACAAGCAAAATATCTCGCAAATCGCGAAGATTTCGATTTTTTGGACGAAAAATGGCCATAACTTCCTTCCCGTTGGAGATATTTCGACGTTTAAGCGCTCGTTGAACTCCATTTCACAGTGCTAATGCAATGCACAACCATTTAAGCGTCGAAACAAGCAAAATATCTCGCAAATCGCGAAGATTTCGATTTTTTGGACGAAAAATGGCCGTATCTTCCTTCCCGTTGGAGATATTTCGACGTTTAAGCGCTCGTTGAACTCCATTTCACAGTGCTAATGCAATGCACAACCATTTAAGCGTCGAAACAAGCAAAATATCTCGCAAATCGCGAAGATTTCGATTTTTTGGACGAAAAATGGCCATAACTTCCTTCCCGTTGGAGATATTTCGACGTTTAAGCGCTCGTTGAACTCCATTTCACAGTGCTAATGCAACGCACAACCATTTAAGCGTCGAAACAAGCAAAATATCTCGCAAATCGCGAAGATTTCGATTTTTTGGACGAGAAATGGCCATAACTTCCTTCCCGTTGGAGATATTTCGACGTTTAAGCGCTCGTTGAACTCCATTTCACAGTGCTAATGCAATGCACAACCATTTAAGCGTCGAAACAAGCAAAATATCTCGCAAAGCGCGAAGATTTCGATTTTTTGGACGAAAAATGGCCGTAACTTCCTTCCCGTTGGAGATATTTCGACGTTTAAGCGCTCGTTGAACTCCATTTCACAGTGCTAATGCAATGGACAACCATTTAAGCGTCGAAACAAGCAAAATATCTCGCAAATCGCGAAGATTTCGATTTTTTGGACGAAAAATGGCCGTAACTTCCTTCCCGTTGGAGATATTTCGACGTTTAAGCGCTCGTTGAACTCCATTTCACAGTGCTAATGCAATGCACAACCATTTAAGCGTCGAAACAAGCAAAATATCTCGCAAATCGCGAAGATTTCGATTTTTTGGACGAAAAATGGCCGTAACTTCCTTCCCGTTGGAGATATTTCGACGTTTAAGCGCTCGTTGAACTACATTTCACAGTGCTAATGCAATGCACAACCATTTAAGCGTCGAAACAAGCAAAATATCTCGCAAATCGCGAAGATTTCGATTTTTTGGACGAAAAATAGCCGTAACTTCCTTCCCGTTGGAGATATTTCGACGTTTAAGCGCTCGTTGAACTCCATTTCACAGTGCTAATGCAATGCACAAACATTTAAGCGTCGAAACAAGCAAAATATCTCGCAAATCGCGAAGATTTCGATTTTTTGGACGAAAAATGGCCGTAACTTCCGTCCCGTTGGAGATATTTCGACGTTTAAGCGCTCGTTGAAATCCATTTCACAGTGCTAATGCAATGCACAACGATTTAAGCGTCGAAACAAGCAAAATATCTCGCAAATCGCGAAGATTTCGATTTTTTGGACGAAAAATGGCCGTAACTTCCTTCCCGTTGGAGATATTTCGACGTTTAAGCGCTCGTTGAACTACATTTCACAGTGCTAATGCAATGCACAACCATTTAAGCGTCGAAACAAGCAAAATATCTCGCAAATCGCGAAGATTTCGATTTTTTGGACGAAAAATGGCCGTAACTTCCTTCCCGTTGGAGATATTTCGACGTTTAAGCGCTCGTTGAACTACTTTTCACAGTGCTAATGCAATGCACAACCATTTAAGCGTCGAAACAAGCAAAATATCTCGCAAATCGCGAAGATTTCGATTTTTTGGACGAAAAATGGCCGTAACTTCCTTCCCGTTGGAGATATTTCGACGTTTAAGCGCTCGTTGAACTCCATTTCACAGTGCTAATGCAATGCACAACCATTTAAGCGTCGAAACAAGCAAAATATCTCGCAAAGCGCGAAGATTTCGATTTTTTGGACGAAAAATGGCCGTAACTTCCGTCCCGTTGGAGATATTTCGACGTTTAAGCGCTCGTTGAACTCCATTTCACAGTGCTAATGCAATGCACAACGATTTAAGCGTCGAAACAAGCAAAATATCTCGCAAATCGCGAAGATATCGATTTTTTGGACGAAAAATGGCCGTAACTTCCTTCCCGTTAGAGATATTTCGACGTTTAAGCGCTCGTTGAACTCCATTTCACAGTGGTAATGCAATGCACAACCATTTAAGCTTCGAAACAAGCAAAATATCTCGCAAATCGCGAAGATGTCGATTTTTTGGACGAAAAATGGCCATAACTTCCTTCCCGTTGGAGATATTTCGACGTTTAAGCGCTCGTTGAACTCCATTTCACAGTGCTAATGCAATGCACAACCATTTAAGCGTCGAAACAAGCAAAATATCTCGCAAATCGCGAAGATTTCGATTTTTTGGACGAAAAATGGCCGTAACTTCCTTCCCGTTGGAGATATTTCGACGTTTAAGCGCTCGTTGAACTCCATTTCACAGTGCTAATGCAATGCACAACCATTTAAGCGTCGAAACAAGCAAAATATCTCGCAAATCGCGAAGATTTCGATTTTTTGGACGAAAAATGGCCGTAACTTCCTTCCCGTTGGAGATACTTCGACGTTTAAGCGCTCGTTGAACTCCATTTCACAGTGCTAATGCAATGCACACCCATTTAAGCGTCGAAGCGAGCAAAATATCTCGCAAATCGCGAAGATTTCGATTTTTTGGACGAAAAATGGCCGTAACTTCCTTCCCGTTGGAGATATTTCGACGTTTAAGCGCTCGTTGAACTCCATTTCACAGTGCTAATGCAATGCACAACCATTTAAGCGTCGAAACAAGCAAAATATCTCGCAAATCGCGAAGATTTCGATTTTTTGGACGAAAAATGGCCGTAACTTCCTTCCCGTTGGAGATATTTCGACGTTTAAGCGCTCGTTGAACTCCATTTCACAGTGCTAATGCAATGCACAACCATTTAAGCGTCGAAACAAGCAAAATATCTCGCAAATCGCGAAGATTTCGATTTTTTGGACGAAAAATGGCCGTAACTTCCTTCCCGTTAGAGATATTTCGACGTTTAAGCGCTAGTTGAACTCCATTTCACAGTGCTAATGCAATGCACACCCATTTAAGCGTCCAAGCAAGCAAAATATCTCGCAAATCGCGAAGATTTCGATTTTTTGGACGAAAAATGGCCGTAACTTCCTTCCCGTTGGAGATATTTCGACGTTTAAGCGCTCGTTGAACTCCATTTCACAGTGCTAATGCAATGCACAACCATTTAAGCGCCGAAACAAGCAAAATATCTCGCAAATCGCGAAGATTTCGATTTTTTGGACGAAAAATGGCCGTAACTTCCTTCCCGTTGGAGATATTTCGACGTTTAAGCGCTCGTTGAACTACATTTCACAGTGCTAATGCAATGCACAACCATTTAAGCGTCGAAACAAGAAAAATATCTCGCAAATCGCGAAGATTTCGATTTTTTGGACGAAAAATGGCCGTAACTTCCTTCCCGTTGGAGATATTTCGACGTTTAAGCGCTCGTTGAACTCCATTTCACAGTGCTAATGCAATGCACAACCATTTAAGCGTCGAAACAAGCAAAATATCTCGCAAATCGCGAAGATTTCGATTTTTTGGACGAAAAATGGCCGTAACTTCCTTCCCGTTGGAGATACTTCGACGTTTAAACGCTCGTTGAACTCCATTTCACAGTGCTAATGCAATGCACACCCATTTAAGCGTCCAAGCAAGCAAAATATCTCGCAAATCGCGAAGATTTCGATTTTTTGGACGAAAAATGGCCGTAACTTCCTTCCCGTTGGAGATATTTCGACGTTTAAGCGCTCGTTGAACTCCATTTCACAGTGCTAATGCAATGCACAACCATTTAAGCGCCGAAACAAGCAAAATATCTCGCAAATCGCGAAGATTTCGATTTTTTGGACGAAAAATGGCCGTAACTTCCTTCCCGTTGGAGATATTTCGACGTTTAAGCGCTCGTTGAACTACATTTCACAGTGCTAATGCAATGCACAACCATTTAAGCGTCGAAACAAGCAAAATATCTCGCAAATCGCGAAGATTTCGATTTTTTGGACGAAAAATGGCCATAACTTCCTTCCCGTTGGAGATACTTCGACGTTTAAGCGCTCGTTGAACTCCATTTCACAGTGCTAATGCAATGCACACCCATTTAAGCGTCGAAGCGAGCAAAATATCTCGCAAATCGCGAAGATTTCGATTTTTTGGACGAAAAATGGCCGTAACTTCCTTCCCGTTGGAGATATTTCGACGTTTAAGCGCTCGTTGAACTCCATTTCACAGTGCTAATGCAATGCACAACCATTTAAGCGTCGAAACAAGCAAAATATCTCGCAAATCGCGAAGATTTCGATTTTTTGGACGAAAAATGGCCGTAACTTCCTTCCCGTTGGAGATACTTCGAAGTTTAAACGCTCGTTGAACTCCATTTCACAGTGCTAATGCAATGCACACCCATTTAAGCGTCCAAGCAAGCAAAATATCTCGCAAATCGCGAAGATTTCGATTTTTTGGACGAAAAATGGCCGTAACTTCCTTCCCGTTGGAGATATTTCGACGTTTAAGCGCTCGTTGAACTCCATTTCACAGTGCTAATGCAATGCACAACCATTTAAGCGCCGAAACAAGCAAAATATCTCGCAAATCGCGAAGATTTCGATTTTTTGGACGAAAAATGGCCGTAACTTCCTTCCCGTTGGAGATATTTCGACGTTTAAGCGCTCGTTGAACTACATTTCACAGTGCTAATGCAATGCACAACCATTTAAGCGTCGAAACAAGAAAAATATCTCGCAAATCGCGAAGATTTCGATTTTTTGGACGAAAAATGGCCGTAACTTCCTTCCCGTTGGAGATATTTCGACGTTTAAGCGCTCGTTGAACTCCATTTCACAGTGCTAATGCAATGCACAACCATTTAAGCGTCGAAACAAGCAAAATATCTCGCAAATCGCGAAGATTTCGATTTTTTGGACGAAAAATGGCCGTAACTTCCTTCCCGTTGGAGATACTTCGACGTTTAAACGCTCGTTGAACTCCATTTCACAGTGCTAATGCAATGCACACCCATTTAAGCGTCCAAGCAAGCAAAATATCTCGCAAATCGCGAAGATTTCGATTTTTTGGACGAAAAATGGCCGTAACTTCCTTCCCGTTGGAGATATTTCGACGTTTAAGCGCTCGTTGAACTCCATTTCACAGTGCTAATGCAATGCACAACCATTTAAGCGCCGAAACAAGCAAAATATCTCGCAAATCGCGAAGATTTCGATTTTTTGGACGAAAAATGGCCGTAACTTCCTTCCCGTTGGAGATATTTCGACGTTTAAGCGCTCGTTGAACTACATTTCACAGTGCTAATGCAATGCACAACCATTTAAGCGTCGAAACAAGCAAAATATCTCGCAAATCGCGAAGATTTCGATTTTTTGGACGAAAAATGGCCATAACTTCCTTCCCGTTGGAGATATTTCGACGTTTAAGCGCTCGTTGAACTCCATTTCACAGTGCTAATGCAATGCACAACCATTTAAGCGTCGAAACAAGCAAAATATCTCGCAAATCGCGAAGATTTCGATTTTTTGGACGAAAAATGGCCGTAACTTCCTTCCCGTTGGAGATACTTCGACGTTTAAGCGCTCGTTGAACTCCATTTCACAGTGCTAATGCAATGCACACCCATTTAAGCGTCGAAGCGAGCAAAATATCTCGCAAATCGCGAAGATTTCGATTTTTTGGACGAAAAATGGCCGTAACTTCCTTCCCGTTGGAGATATTTCGACGTTTAAGCGCTCGTTGAACTCCATTTCACAGTGCTAATGCAATGCACAACCATTTAAGCGTCGAAACAAGCAAAATATCTCGCAAATCGCGAAGATTTCGATTTTTTGGACGAAAAATGGCCGTAACTTCCTTCCCGTTGGAGATATTTCGACGTTTAAGCGCTCGTTGAACTCCATTTCACAGTGCTAATGCAATGCACAACCATTTAAGCGTAGAAACAAGCAAAATATCTCGCAAATCGCGAAGATTTCGATTTTTTGGACGAAAAATGGCCGTAACTTCCTTCCCGTTAGAGATATTTCGACGTTTAAGCGCTCGTTGAACTCCTTTTCACAGTGCTAATGCAATGCACAACCATTTAAGCGTCGAAAAAAGCAAAATATCTCGCAAATCGCGAAGATTTCGATTTTTTGGACGCAAAATGGCCGTAACTTCCTTCCCGTTGGAGATATTTCGACGTTTAAGCGCTCGTTGAACTCCATTTCACAGTGGTAATGCAATGCACAACCATTTAAGCGTCGAAACAAGCAAAATATCTCGCAAATCGCGAAGATTTCGATTTTTTGGACGCAAAATGGCCGTAACTTCCTTCCCGTTGGAGATATTTCGACGTTTAAGCGCTCGTTGAACTCCATTTCACAGTGGTAATGCAATGCACAACCATTTAAGCGTCGAAACAAGCAAAATATCTCGCAAATCGCGAAGATTTCGATTTTTTGGACGAAAAATGGCCGTAACTTCCTTCCCGTTGGAGATATTTCGACGTTTAAGCGCTCGTTGAACTCCATTTCACAGTGCTAATGCAATGCACAACCATTTAAGCGTCGAAACAAGCAAAATATCTCGCAAATCGCGAAGATTTCGATTTTTTGGACGCAAAATGGCCGTAACTTCCTTCCCGTTGGAGATATTTCGACGTTTAAGCGCTCGTTGAACTCCATTTCACAGTGGTAATGCAATGCACAACCATTTAAGCGTCGAAACAAGCAAAATATCTCGCAAATCGCGAAGATTTCGATTTTTTGGACGAAAAATGGCCGTAACTTCCTTCCCGTTGGAGATATTTCGACGTTTAAGCGCTCGTTGAACTCCATTTCACAGTGCTAATGCAATGCACAACCATTTAAGCGTCGAAACAAGCAAAATATCTCGCAAATCGCGAAGATTTCGATTTTTTGGACGCAAAATGGCCGTAACTTCCTTCCCGTTGGAGATATTTCGACGTTTAAGCGCTCGTTGAACTCCATTTCACAGTGGTAATGCAATGCACAACCATTTAAGCGTCGAAACAAGCAAAATATCTCGCAAATCGCGAAGATTTCGATTTTTTGGACGAAAAATGGCCGTAACTTCCTTCCCGTTGGAGATATTTCGACGTTTAAGCGCTCATTGAACTCCATTTCACAGTGCTAATGCAATGCACAACCATTTAAGCGTCGAAACAAGCAAAATATCTCGCAAATCGCGAAGATTTCGATTTTTTGGACGAAAAATGGCCGTAACTTCCTTCCCGTTGGAGATACTTCGACGTTTAAGCGCTCGTTGAACTCCATTTCACAGTGCTAATGCAATGCACACCCATTTAAGCGTCGAAGCAAGCAAAATATCTCGCAAATCGCGAAGATTTCGATTTTTTGGACGAAAAATGGCCGTAACTTCCTTCCCGTTGGAGATATTTCGACGTTTAAGCGCTCGTTGAACTCCATTTCACAGTGCTAATGCAATGCACAACCATTTAAGCGTCGAAACAAGCAAAATATCTCGCAAATCGCGAAGACTTCGATTTTTTGGACGAAAAATGGCCGTAACTTCCTTCCCGTTGGAGATATTTCGACGTTTAAGCGCTCGTTGAACTCCATTTCACAGTGCTAATGCAATGCACAACCATTTAAGCGTCGAAACAAGCAAAATATCTCGCAAATCGCGAAGATTTCGATTTTTTGGACGAAAAATGGCCGTAACTTCCTTCCCGTTGGAGATATTTCGACGTTTAAGCGCTCGTTGAACTCCATTTCACAGTGCTAATGCAATGCACAACCATTTAAGCGTCGAAACAAGCAAAATATCTCGCAAATCGCGAAGATTTCGATTTTTTGGACGAAAAATGGCCGTAACTTCCTTCCCGTTAGAGATATTTTCGACGTTTAAGCGCTCGTTGAACTCCATTTCACAGTGCTAATGCAATGCACAACCATTTAAGCGTCGAAACAAGCAAAATATCTCGCAAATCGCGAAGATTTCGATTTTTTGGACGAAAAATGGCCGTAACTTCCTTCCCGTTGGAGATACTTCGACGTTTAAACGCTCGTTGAACTCCATTTCACAGTGCTAATGCAATGCACACCCATTTAAGCGTCCAAGCAAGCAAAATATCTCGCAAATCGCGAAGATTTCGATTTTTTGGACGAAAAATGGCCGTAACTTCCTTCCCGTTGGAGATATTTCGACGTTTAAGCGCTCGTTGAACTCCATTTCACAGTGCTAATGCAATGCACAACCATTTAAGCGCCGAAACAAGCAAAATATCTCGCAAATCGCGAAGATTTCGATTTTTTGGACGAAAAATGGCCGTAACTTCCTTCCCGTTGGAGATATTTCGACGTTTAAGCGCTCGTTGAACTACATTTCACAGTGCTAATGCAATGCACAACCATTTAAGCGTCGAAACAAGAAAAATATCTCGCAAATCGCGAAGATTTCGATTTTTTGGACGAAAAATGGCCGTAACTTCCTTCCCGTTGGAGATATTTCGACGTTTAAGCGCTCGTTGAACTCCATTTCACAGTGCTAATGCAATGCACAACCATTTAAGCGTCGAAACAAGCAAAATATCTCGCAAATCGCGAAGATTTCGATTTTTTGGACGAAAAATGGCCGTAACTTCCTTCCCGTTGGAGATACTTCGACGTTTAAACGCTCGTTGAACTCCATTTCACAGTGCTAATGCAATGCACAACCATTTAAGCTTCGAACCAACCAGAATATCTCGCAAATCGCGAAGATTTCGTCGATTTTGACGAAAAATAGCCGTCATTTCCTTCCCGTTGGAGATATTTCGACGTTTAAACGCTCGTTGAACTCCATTTCACAGTGCTAATGCAATGCACAACCATTTAAGCGTTGAAACAACCAGAATATCTCGCACATCGCGAAGATTTCGTCGATTTTGACGAAAAATAGCCGTCATTTCCTTCCCGTTGGAGATATTTCGTCGTTTAAGCACCCGTAGAACTCCATTTCACAGTGCTAATGCAATGCACAACCATTTAAGCGTCGAAACAACCAGAATATCTCGCAAATCGCCAAGATTTCATCGATTTTGACAAAAAATAGCCGTCATTTCCTTCCCGTTGGAGATATTTCGTCGTTTAAGCACTCGTTGAACTCCATTTCACAGTGCTAATGCAATGCACAACCATTTAAGCGTCGAAACAACCAGAATATCTCGCAAATCGCGAAGATTTCGTCGATTTTGACGAAAAATAGCCGTCATTTCCTTCCCGTTGGAGACATTTCGACGTTTAAGCGCTCGTTGAACTCCATTTCACAGTGCTAATGCAATGCACAACCATTTAAGCGTCGAAACAACCAGAATATCTCGCACATCGCGAAGATTTCGTCGATTTTGACGAAAAATAGCCGTCATTTCCTTCCCGTTGGAGATATTTCGACGTTTAAGCGCTCGTTGAACTCCATTTCACAGTGCTAATGCAATGCACAACTATTTAAGCGTCGAAACAACCAGTATATCTCGCACATCGCGAAGATTTAGTCGATTTTGACGAAAAATAGCCGTCATTTCCTTCCCGTTGGAGATATTTCGACGTTTAAGCGCTCGTTGAGCTCCATTTCACAGTGCTAATGCAATGCACAACCATTTAAGCGTCGAAACAACCAGAATATCTCGCAAATCGCGAAGATTTCGTCGATTTTGACGAAAAATAGCCGCCATTTCCTTCCCGTTGGAGATATTTCGACGTTTAAGCGCTCGTTGAACTCCATTTCACAGTGCTAATGCAATGCACAACCATTTAAGCGTCGAAACAACCAGAATATCTCGCAAATCGCGAAGATTTCGTCGATTTTGACGAAAAATATCCGTCATTTCCTTCCCGTTGGAGATATTTCGACGCTTAAGCACTCGTTGAACTCCATTTCACAGTGTTAATGTAATGCACAACCATTTAAGAGTCGAAACAATCAAAATATCTCGCAAATCGCCAAGATTTCATCGATTTTGACGAAAAATAGCCGTCATTTCCTTCCCGTTGGAGATATTTCGTCTTTTAAGCACTCGTTGAACTCCATTTCACAGTGCTAATGCAATGCACAACCATTTAAGCGTCGAAACTACCAGAATATCTCGCAAATCGCGAAGATTTTGTCGATTTTGACGAAAAATATCCGTCATTTCCTTCCCGTTGGAGATATTTCGACGTTTAAGCGCTCGTTGAACTCCATTTCACAGTGCTAATGCAATGCACAACCATTTAAGAGTCGAAACAATCAAAATATCTCGCAAATCGCGAAGATATCGTCGATTTTGACGAAAAATAACCGTCATTTCCTTCCCGTTGGAGATATTTCAACGTTTAAGCGCTCGTTGAACTCCATTCCACAATGCTAATGCAATGCACAACCATTTAAGCGTCTAAACAACCAGAATATCTCGCAAATCGCGAAGATTTAGTCGATTTTTACGAAAAGTAGCCGTCATTTCCTTCCCGTTGGAGATATTTCGACGTTTAAGCACTCGTTGTACACCACTTCACAGTGCTAATGCAATGCACAACCATTTAAGCGTCGAAACTACCAGAATATCTCGCAAATCGCGAAGATTTCGTCGATTTTGACGAAAAATATCTGTCATTTCCTTCCCGTTGGAGATATTTCGACGTTTAAGCGCTCGTTGAACTCCATTTCACAGTGCTAATGCAATGCACAACCATTTAAGAGTCGATACAATCAAAATATCTCGCAAATCGCCAAGATTTCATCGATTGTGACGAAAAATATCTGTCATTTCCTTCCCGTTGGAGATATTTCGACGTTTAAGCGCTCGTTGAACTCCATTTCACAGTGCTAATGCAATGCACAACCATTTAAGAGTCGATACAATCAAAATATCTCGCAAATCGCCAAGATTTCATCGATTGTGACGAAAAATCGCCGTCATTTCCTTCCCGTTGGAGATATTTCGACGTTTAAGCACTCGTTGAACTCCATTTCACAGTGCTAATGCAATGCACAACCATTTAAGCGTCGAAACTACCAGAATATCTCGCAAATCGCGAAGATTTCGTCGATTTTGACGAAAAATATCTGTCATTTCCTTCCCGTTGGAGATATTTCGACGTTTAAGCGCTCGTTGAACTCCATTTCACAGTGCTAATGCAATGCACAACCATTTAAGAGTCGATACAATCAAAATATCTCGCAAATCGCCAAGATTTCATCGATTGTGACGAAAAATCGCCGTCATTTCCTTCCCGTTGGAGATATTTCGACGTTTAAGCGCTCGTTGAACTCCATTTCACAGTGCTAATGCAATGCACAACCATTTAAGCGTCGAAACAACCAGAATATCTCGCACATCGCGAAGATTTCGTCGATTTTGACGAAAAATAGCCGTCATTTCCTTCCCGTTGGAGATATTTCGACGTTTAAGCGCTCGTTGAACTCCATTTCACAGTGCTAATGCAATGCACAACCATTTAAGCGTCGAAACAACCAGAATATCTCGCACATCGCGAAGATTTAGTCGATTTTGAAGAAAAATAGCCGTCATTTCCTTCCCGTTGGAGATATTTCGACGTTTAAGCACTCGTTGAACTCCATTTCACAGTGTTAATGTAATGCACAACCATTTAAGAGTCGAAACAATCAAAATATCTCGCAAATCGCCAAGATTTCATCGATTTTGACGAAAAATAGCCGTCATTTCCTTCCCGTTGGAGATATTTCGTCTTTTAAGCACTCGTTGAACTCCATTTCACAGTGCTAATGCAATGCACAACCATTTAAGCGTCGAACCAACCAGAATATCTCGCAAATCGCGAAGATTTCGTCGATTTTGACGAAAAATATCCGTCATTTCCTTCCCGTTGGAGATATTTCGACGTTTAAGCGCTCGTTGAACTCCATTTCACAGTGCTAATGCAATGCACAACCATTTAAGAGTCGAAACAATCAAAATATCTCGCAAATCGCGAAGATATCGTCGATTTTGACGAAAAATAACCGTCATTTCCTTCCCGTTGGAGATATTTCGACGTTTAAGCGCTCGTTGAACTCCATTCCACAATGCTAATGCAATGCACAACCATTTAAGCGTCTAAACAACCAGAATATCTCGCAAATCGCGAAGATTTAGTCGATTTTTACGAAAAGTAGCCGTCATTTCCTTCCCGTTGGAGATATTTCGACGTTTAAGCACTCGTTGTACTCCACTTCACAGTGCTAATGCAATGCACAACCATTTAAGCGTCGAAACAATCAAAATATCTCGCAAATCGCGAAGATTTCGTCGATTTTGACGAAAAATAGCCGTCATTTCCTTCCCGTTGGAGATATTTCGACGTTTAAGCACTCGTTGAACTCCATTTCACAGTGCTAATGGAATGCACAACCATTTAAGCGTCGAAACTACCAGAATATCTCGCAAATCGCGAAGATTTCGTCGATTTTGACGAAAAATATCCGTCATTTCCTTCCCGTTGGAGATATTTCGACGTTTAAGCGCTCGTTGAACTCCATTTCACAGTGCTAATGCAATGCACAACCATTTAAGAGTCGATACAATCAAAATATCTCGCAAATCGCCAAGATTTCATCGATTGTGACGAAAAATCGCCGTCATTTCCTTCCCGTTGGAGATATTTCGACGTTTAAGCGCTCGTTGAACTCCATTTCACAGTGCTAATGCAATGCACAACCATTTAAGCGTCGAAACAACCAGAATATCTCGCACATCGCGAAGATTTCGTCGATTTTGACGAAAAATAGCCGTCATTTCCTTCCCGTTGGAGATATTTCGACGTTTAAGCGCTCGTTGAACTCCATTTCACAGTGCTAATGCAATGCACAACCATTTAAGCGTCGAAACAACCAGAATATCTCGCACATCGCGAAGATTTAGTCGATTTTGAAGAAAAATAGCCGTCATTTCCTTCCCGTTGGAGATATTTCGACGTTTAAGCACTCGTTGAACTCCATTTCACAGTTGTTAATGTAATGCACAACCATTTAAGAGTCGAAACAATCAAAATATCTCGCAAATCGCCAAGATTTCATCGATTTTGACGAAAAATAGCCGTCATTTCCTTCCCGTTGGAGATATTTCGTCTTTTAAGCACTCGTTGAACTCCATTTCACAGTGCTAATGCAATGCACAACCATTTAAGCGTCGAACCAACCAGAATATCTCGCAAATCGCGAAGATTTCGTCGATTTTGACGAAAAATAGCCGTCATTTCCTTCCCGTTGGAGATATTGCGTCGTTTAAGCACTCGTAGAACTCCATTCACAGTGCTAATGCAATGCACAACCATTTAAGCGTCGAAACAACCAGAATATCTCGCAAATCGCCAAGATTTCATTGATTTTGACAAAAAATAGCCGTCATTTCCTTCCCGTTGGAGATATTTCGTCGTTTAAGCACTCGTTGAACTCCATTTCACAGTGCTAATGCAATGCACAACCATTTAAGCGTCGAAACAAAGAGAATATCTCGCAAATCGCCACGATTTCATTGATTTTGACAAAAAATAGCCGTCATTTCCTTCCCGTTGGAGATATTGCGTCGTTTAAGCACTCGTAGAACTCCATTTCACAGTGCAAATGCAATGCACAACCATTTAAGCGTCGAAACAACCAGAATATCTCGCAAATAGCCAAGATTTCATTGATTTTGACAAAAAATAGCCGTCATTTCCTTCCCGTTGGAGATATTTCGTCGTTTAAGCACTCGTTGAACTCCATTTCACAGTGCTAATGCAATGCACAACCATTTAAGCGTCGAAACAACCAGAATATCTCGCAAATCGCGAAGATTTCGTCGATTTTGACGAAAAATAGCCGTCATTTCCTTCCCGTTGGAGATACTTCGACGTTTAAACGCTCGTTGAACTCCATTTCACAGTGCTAATGCAATGCACAACCATTTAAGCGTCGAAACAACCAGAATATCTCGCACATCGCGAAGATTTCGTCGATTTTGACGAAAAATAGCCGTCATTTCCTTCCCGTTGGAGATATTTCGTCTTTTAAGCACTCGTTGAACTCCATTTCACAGTGCTAATGCAATGCACAACCATTTAAGCGTTGAACCAACCAGAATATCTCGCAAATCGCGAAGATTTCGTCGATTTTGACGAAAAATAGCCGTCATTTCCTTCCCGTTGGAGATATTTCGACGTTTAAGCGCTCGTTGAACTCCATTTCACAGTGCTAATGCAATGCACAACCATTTAAGTGTCGAAACAACCCAGAATATCTCGCAAATCGCGGAGATTTCGTCGATTTTGACGAAAAATAGCCGTCATTTCCTTCCCGTTGGAGATATTTCGTCGTTTAAGCACTCGTAGAACTCCATTTCACAGTGCTAATGCAATGCACAACCATTTAAGCGTCGAAACAACCAGAATATCTCGCAAATCGCCAAGATTTCATTGATTTTGACAAAAAATAGCCGTCATATCCTTCCCGTTGGAGATATTTCGTCGTTTAAGCACTCGTTGAACTCCATTTCACAGTGCTAATGCAATGCACAACCATTTAAGCGTCGAAACAACCAGAATATCTCGCAAATCGCGAAGATTTCGTCGATTTTGACGAAAAATAGCCGTCATTTCCTTCCCGTTGGAGATATTTCGACGTTTAAGCGCTCGTTGAACTCCATTTCACAGTGCTAATGCAATGCACAACCATTTAAGCGTCGAAACAACCAGAATATCTCGCAAATCGCCAAGATTTCATTGATTTTGACGAAAAATAGCCGTTATTTCCTTCCCGTTGGAGATAATTCGACGTTTAAGCACTCGTTGAACTCCATTTCACAGTGTTAATGTAATGCACAACAATTTAAGAGTCGAAACAATCAAAATATCTCGCAAATCGCCAAGATTTCATCGATTCTGACGAAAAATAGCCGTCATTTCCTTCCCGTTGGAGATATTTCGTCTTTTAAGCACTCGTTGAACTCCATTTCACAGTGCTAATGCAATGCACAACCATTTAAGCGTCGAACCAACCAGAATATCTCGCAAATCGCGAAGATTTCGTCGATTTTGACGAAAAATAGCCGTCATTTCCTTCCCGTTGGAGATATTTCGACGTTTAAGCGCTCGTTGAACTCCATTTCACAGTGCTAATGCAATGCACAACCATTTAAGCGTCGAAACAACCAGAATATCTCGCAAATCGCGAAGATTTCGTCGATTTTGGCGAAAAATAACCGTCATTTCCTTCCCGTTGGAGATATTTCGACGTTTAAGCGCTCGTTGAACTCCATTCCACAGTGCTAATGCAATGCACAACCATTCAAGCGTCTAAACAACCAGAATATCTCGCAAATCGCGAAGATTTAGTCGATTTTTACGAAAAGTAGCCGTCATTTCCTTCCCGTTGGAGATATTTCGACGTTTAAGCACTCGTTGTACTCCACTTCACAGTGCTAATGCAATGCACAACCATTTAAGCGTCGAAACAATCAAAATATCTCGCAAATCGCGAAGATTTCGTCGATTTTGACGAAAAATAGCCGTCATTTCCTTCCCGTTGGAGATATTTCGACGTTTAACCACTCGTTGAACTCCATTTCACAGTGCTAATGCAATGCACAACCATTTAAGCGTCGAAACAACCAGAATATCTCGCAAATCGCCAAGATTTCATTGATTTTGACGAAAAATAGCCGTTATTTCCTTCCCGTTGGAGTTAATTCGACGTTTAAGCACTCGTTGAACTCCATTTCACAGTGTTAATGTAATGCACAACAATTTAAGAGTCGAAACAATCAAAATATCTCGCAAATCGCCAAGATTTCATCGATTCTGACGAAAAATAGCCGTCATTTCCTTCCCGTTGGAGATATTTCGTCTTTTAAGCACTCGTTGAACTCCATTTCACAGTGCTAATGCAATGCACAACCATTTAAGCGTCGAAACAAGCAAAATATCTCGCAAATCGCGAAGATTTCGATTTTTTGGACGAAAAATGGCCGTAACTTCCTTCCCGTTAGAGATATTTCGACGTTTAAGCGCTCGTTGAACTCCATTTCACAGTGCTAATGCAATGCACAACCATTTAAGCGTCGAAACAAGCAAAATATCTCGCAAATCGCGAAGATTTCGATTTTTTGGACGAAAAATGGCCATAACTTCCTTCCCGTTGGAGATATTTCGACGTTTAAGCGCTCGTTGAACTCCATTTCACAGTGCTAATGCAATGCACAACCATTTAAGCGTCGAAACAAGCAAAATATCTCGCAAATCGCGAATATTTCGATTTTTTGGACGAAAAATGGCCGTAACTTCCTTCCCGTTGGAGATATTTCGACGTTTAAGCGCTCGTTGAGCTCCATTTCACAGTGCTAATGCAATGCACAACCATTTAAGCGTCGAAACAACCAGAATATCTCGCACATCGCGAAGATTTAGTCGATTTTGACGAAAAATAGCCGTCATTTCCTTCCCGTTGGAGATATTTCGACGTTTAAGCGCTCGTTGAACTCCATTTCACAGTGCTAATGCAATGCACAACTATTTAAGCCTCGAAACAACCAGTATATCTCGCACATCGCGAAGATTTAGTCGATTTTGACGAAAAATAGCCGTCATTTCCTTCCCGTTGGAGATATTTCGACGTTTAAGCGCTCGTTGAGCTCCATTTCACAGTGCTAATGCAATGCACAACCATTTAAGCGTCGAAACAACCAGAATATCTCGCAAATCGCGAGGATTTCGTCGATTTTGACGAAAAATAGCCGCCATTTTCTTCCCGTTGGAGATATTTCGACGTTTAAGCGCTCGTTGAACTCCATTTCACAGTGCTAATGCAATGCACAACCATTTAAGCGTCGAAACAACCAGAATATCTCGCAAATCGCGAAGATTTCGTCGATTTTGACGAAAAATAGCCGGCATTTCCTTCCCGTTGGAGATATTTCGACGTTTAAACGCTCGTTGAACTCCATTTCACAGTGCTAATGCAATGCACAACCATTTAAGCTTCGAACCAACCAGAATATCTCGCAAATCGCGAAGATTTCGTCGATTTTGACGAAAAATAGCCGTCATTTCCTTCCCGTTGGAGATATTTCGACGTTTAAACGCTCGTTGAACTCCATTTCACAGTGCTAATGCAATGCACAACCATTTAAGCGTTGAAACAACCAGAATATCTCGCACATCGCGAAGATTTCGTCGATTTTGACGAAAAATAGCCGTCATTTCCTTCCCGTTGGAGATATTTCGTCGTTTAAGCACCCGTAGAACTCCATTTCACAGTGCTAATGCAATGCACAACCATTTAAGCGTCGAAACAACCAGAATATCTCGCAAATCGCCAAGATTTCATCGATTTTGACAAAAAATAGCCGTCATTTCCTTCCCGTTGGAGATATTTCGTCGTTTAAGCACTCGTTGAACTCCATTTCACAGTGCTAATGCAATGCACAACCATTTAAGCGTCGAAACAACCAGAATATCTCGCAAATCGCGAAGATTTCGTCGATTTTGACGAAAAATAGCCGTCATTTCCTTCCCGTTGGAGATATTTCGACGTTTAAGCGCTCGTTGAACTCCATTTCACAGTGCTAATGCAATGCACAACCATTTAAGCGTCGAAACAACCAGAATATCTCGCACATCGCGAAGATTTAGTCGATTTTGACGAAAAATAGCCGTCATTTCCTTCCCGTTGGAGATATTTCGACGTTTAAGCGCTCGTTGAGCTCCATTTCACAGTGCTAATGCAATGCACAACCATTTAAGCGTCGAAACAACCAGAATATCTCGCAAATCGCGAAGATTTCGTCGATTTTGACGAAAAATAGCCGCCATTTCCTTCCCGTTGGAGATATTTCGACGTTTAAGCGCTCGTTGAACTCCATTTCACAGTGCTAATGCAATGCACAACCATTTAAGCGTCGAAACAACCAGAATATCTCGCAAATCGCGAAGATTTCGCCGATTTTGACGAAAAATATCCGTCATTTCCTTCCCGTTGGAGATATTTCGACGCTTAAGCACTCGTTGAACTCCATTTCACAGTGTTAATGTAATGCACAACCATTTAAGAGTCGAAACAATCAAAATATCTCGCAAATCGCCAAGATTTCATCGATTTTGACGAAAAATAGCCGTCATTTCCTTCCCGTTGGAGATATTTCGTCTTTTAAGCACTCGTTGAACTCCATTTCACAGTGCTAATGCAATGCACAACCATTTAAGCGTCGAAACTACCAGAATATCTCGCAAATCGCGAAGATTTTGTCGATTTTGACGAAAAATATCCGTCATTTCCTTCCCTTTGGAGATATTTCGACGTTTAAGCGCTCGTTGAACTCCATTTCACAGTGCTAATGCAATGCACAACCATTCAAGCGTCTAAACAACCAGAATATCTCGCAAATCGCGAAGATTTAGTCGATTTTTACGAAAAGTAGCCGTCATTTCCTTCCCGTTGGAGATATTTCGACGTTTAAGCACTCGTTGTACTCCACTTCACAGTGCTAATGCAATGCACAACCATTTAAGCGTCGAAACAATCAAAATATCTCGCAAATCGCGAAGATTTCGTCGATTTTGACGAAAAATAGCCGTCATTTCCTTCCCGTTGGAGATATTTCGACGTTTAACCACTCGTTGAACTCCATTTCACAGTGCTAATGCAATGCACAACCATTTAAGCGTCGAAACAACCAGAATATCTCGCAAATCGCCAAGATTTCATTGATTTTGACGAAAAATAGCCGTTATTTCCTTCCCGTTGGAGTTAATTCGACGTTTAAGCACTCGTTGAACTCCATTTCACAGTGTTAATGTAATGCACAACAATTTAAGAGTCGAAACAATCAAAATATCTCGCAAATCGCCAAGATTTCATCGATTCTGACGAAAAATAGCCGTCATTTCCTTCCCGTTGGAGATATTTCGTCTTTTAAGCACTCGTTGAACTCCATTTCACAGTGCTAATGCAATGCACAACCATTTAAGCGTCGAAACAAGCAAAATATCTCGCAAATCGCGAAGATTTCGATTTTTTGGACGAAAAATGGCCGTAACTTCCTTCCCGTTAGAGATATTTCGACGTTTAAGCGCTCGTTGAACTCCATTTCACAGTGCTAATGCAATGCACAACCATTCAAGCGTCTAAACAACCAGAATATCTCGCAAATCGCGAAGATTTAGTCGATTTTTACGAAAAGTAGCCGTCATTTCCTTCCCGTTGGAGATATTTCGACGTTTAAGCACTCGTTGTACTCCACTTCACAGTGCTAATGCAATGCACAACCATTTAAGCGTCGAAACAATCAAAATATCTCGCAAATCGCGAAGATTTCGTCGATTTTGACGAAAAATAGCCGTCATTTCCTTCCCGTTGGAGATATTTCGACGTTTAACCACTCGTTGAACTCCATTTCACAGTGCTAATGCAATGCACAACCATTTAAGCGTCGAAACAACCAGAATATCTCGCAAATCGCCAAGATTTCATTGATTTTGACGAAAAATAGCCGTTATTTCCTTCCCGTTGGAGTTAATTCGACGTTTAAGCACTCGTTGAACTCCATTTCACAGTGTTAATGTAATGCACAACAATTTAAGAGTCGAAACAATCAAAATATCTCGCAAATCGCCAAGATTTCATCGATTCTGACGAAAAATAGCCGTCATTTCCTTCCCGTTGGAGATATTTCGTCTTTTAAGCACTCGTTGAACTCCATTTCACAGTGCTAATGCAATGCACAACCATTTAAGCGTCGAAACAAGCAAAATATCTCGCAAATCGCGAAGATTTCGATTTTTTGGACGAAAAATGGCCGTAACTTCCTTCCCGTTAGAGATATTTCGACGTTTAAGCGCTCGTTGAACTCCATTTCACAGTGCTAATGCAATGCACAACCATTTAAGCGTCGAAACAAGCAAAATATCTCGCAAATCGCGAAGATTTCGATTTTTTGGACGAAAAATGGCCATAACTTCCTTCCCGTTGGAGATATTTCGACGTTTAAGCGCTCGTTGAACTCCATTTCACAGTGCTAATGCAATGCACAACCATTTAAGCGTCGAAACAAGCAAAATATCTCGCAAATCGCGAATATTTCGATTTTTTGGACGAAAAATGGCCGTAACTTCCTTCCCGTTGGAGATATTTCGACGTTTAAGCGCTCGTTGAGCTCCATTTCACAGTGCTAATGCAATGCACAACCATTTAAGCGTCGAAACAACCAGAATATCTCGCACATCGCGAAGATTTAGTCGATTTTGACGAAAAATAGCCGTCATTTCCTTCCCGTTGGAGATATTTCGACGTTTAAGCGCTCGTTGAACTCCATTTCACAGTGCTAATGCAATGCACAACTATTTAAGCCTCGAAACAACCAGTATATCTCGCACATCGCGAAGATTTAGTCGATTTTGACGAAAAATAGCCGTCATTTCCTTCCCGTTGGAGATATTTCGACGTTTAAGCGCTCGTTGAGCTCCATTTCACAGTGCTAATGCAATGCACAACCATTTAAGCGTCGAAACAACCAGAATATCTCGCAAATCGCGAAGATTTCGTCGATTTTGACGAAAAATAGCCGCCATTTCCTTCCCGTTGGAGATATTTCGACGTTTAAGCGCTCGTTGAACTCCATTTCACAGTGCTAATGCAATGCACAACCATTTAAGCGTCGAAACAACCAGAATATCTCGCAAATCGCGAAGATTTCGTCGATTTTGACGAAAAATAGCCGGCATTTCCTTCCCGTTGGAGATATTTCGACGTTTAAACGCTCGTTGAACTCCATTTCACAGTGCTAATGCAATGCACAACCATTTAAGCTTCGAACCAACCAGAATATCTCGCAAATCGCGAAGATTTCGTCGATTTTGACGAAAAATAGCCGTCATTTCCTTCCCGTTGGAGATATTTCGACGTTTAAACGCTCGTTGAACTCCATTTCACAGTGCTAATGCAATGCACAACCATTTAAGCGTTGAAACAACCAGAATATCTCGCACATCGCGAAGATTTCGTCGATTTTGACGAAAAATAGCCGTCATTTCCTTCCCGTTGGAGATATTTCGTCGTTTAAGCACCCGTAGAACTCCATTTCACAGTGCTAATGCAATGCACAACCATTTAAGCGTCGAAACAACCAGAATATCTCGCAAATCGCCAAGATTTCATCGATTTTGACAAAAAATAGCCGTCATTTCCTTCCCGTTGGAGATATTTCGTCGTTTAAGCACTCGTTGAACTCCATTTCACAGTGCTAATGCAATGCACAACCATTTAAGCGTCGAAACAACCAGAATATCTCGCAAATCGCGAAGATTTCGTCGATTTTGACGAAAAATAGCCGTCATTTCCTTCCCGTTGGAGATATTTCGACGTTTAAGCGCTCGTTGAACTCCATTTCACAGTGCTAATGCAATGCACAACCATTTAAGCGTCGAATCAACCAGAATATCTCGCACATCGCGAAGATTTAGTCGATTTTGACGAAAAATAGCCGTCATTTCCTTGCCGTTGGAGATATTTCGACGTTTAAGCGCTCGTTGAGCTCCATTTCACAGTGCTAATGCAATGCACAACCATTTAAGCGTCGAAACAACCAGAATATCTCGCAAATCGCGAAGATTTCGTCGATTTTGACGAAAAATAGCCGCCATTTCCTTCCCGTTGGAGATATTTCGACGTTTAAGCGCTCGTTGAACTCCATTTCACAGTGCTAATGCAATGCACAACCATTTAAGCGTCGAAACAACCAGAATATCTCGCAAATCGCGAAGATTTCGCCGATTTTGACGAAAAATATCCGTCATTTCCTTCCCGTTGGAGATATTTCGACGCTTAAGCACTCGTTGAACTCCATTTCACAGTGTTAATGTAATGCACAACCATTTAAGAGTCGAAACAATCAAAATATCTCGCAAATCGCCAAGATTTCATCGATTTTGACGAAAAATAGCCGTCATTTCCTTCCCGTTGGAGATATTTCGTCTTTTAAGCACTCGTTGAACTCCATTTCACAGTGCTAATGCAATGCACAACCATTTAAGCGTCGAAACTACCAGAATATCTCGCAAATCGCGAAGATTTTGTCGATTTTGACGAAAAATATCCGTCATTTCCTTCCCTTTGGAGATATTTCGACGTTTAAGCGCTCGTTGAACTCCATTTCACAGTGCTAATGCAATGCACAACCATTTAAGAGTCGAAACAATCAAAATATCTCGCAAATCGCGAAGATATCGTCGATTTTGACGAAAAATAACCGTCATTTCCTTCCCGTTGGAGATATTTCGACGTTTAAGCGCTCGTTGAACTCCATTCCACAATGCTAATGCAATGCACAACCATTTAAGCGTCTAAACAACCAGAATATCTCGCAAATCGCGAAGATTTAGTCGATTTTTACGAAAAGTAGCCGTCATTTCCTTCCCGTTGGAGATATTTCGACGTTTAAGCACTCGTTGTACTCCACTTCACAGTGCTAATGCAATGCACAACCATTTAAGCGTCGAAACTACCAGAATATCTCGCAAATCGCGAAGATTTCGTCGATTTTGACGAAAAATATCTGTCATTTCCTTCCCGTTGGAGATATTTCGACGTTTAAGCGCTCGTTGAACTCCATTTCACAGTGCTAATGCAATGCACAACCATTTAAGAGTCGATACAATCAAAATATCTCGCAAATCGCGAAGATTTCGTCGATTTTGAAGAAAAATAGCCGTCATTTCCTTCCCGTTGGAGATATTTCGACGTTTAAGCACTCGTTGAACTCCATTTCACAGTGCTAATGCAATGCACAACCATTTAAGCGTCGAAACTACCAGAATATCTCGCAAATCGCGAAGATTTCGTCGATTTTGACGAAAAATATCTGTCATTTCCTTCCCGTTGGAGATATTTCGACGTTTAAGCGCTCGTTGAACTCCATTTCACAGTGCTAATGCAATGCACAACCATTTAAGAGTCGATACAATCAAAATATCTCGCAAATCGCCAAGATTTCATCGATTGTGACGAAAAATCGCCGTCATTTCCTTCCCGTTGGAGATATTTCGACGTTTAAGCGCTCGTTGAACTCCATTTCACAGTGCTAATGCAATGCACAACCATTTAAGCGTCGAAACAACCAGAATATCTCGCACATCGCGAAGATTTCGTCGATTTTGACGAAAAATAGCCGTCATTTCCTTCCCGTTGGAGATATTTCGACGTTTAAGCGCTCGTTGAAATCCATTTCACAGTGCTAATGCAATGCACAACCATTTAAGCGTCGAAACAACCAGAATATCTCGCACATCGCGAAGATTTAGTCGATTTTGAAGAAAAATAGCCGTCATTTCCTTCCCGTTGGAGATATTTCGACGTTTAAGCACTCGTTGAACTCCATTTCACAGTGTTAATGTAATGCACAACCATTTAAGAGTCGAAACAATCAAAATATCTCGCAAATCGCCAAGATTTCATCGATTTTGACGAAAAATAGCCGTCATTTCCTTCCCGTTGGAGATATTTCGTCTTTTAAGCACTCGTTGAACTCCATTTCACAGTGCTAATGCAATGCACAACCATTTAAGCGTCGAACCAACCAGAATATCTCGCAAATCGCGAAGATTTCGTCGATTTTGACGAAAAATATCCGTCATTTCCTTCCCGTTGGAGATATTTCGACGTTTAAGCGCTCGTTGAACTCCATTTCACAGTGCTAATGCAATGCACAACCATTTAAGAGTCGAAACAATCAAAATATCTCGCAAATCGCGAAGATATCGTCGATTTTGACGAAAAATAACCGTCATTTCCTTCCCGTTGGAGATATTTCGACGTTTAAGCGCTCGTTGAACTCCATTCCACAATGCTAATGCAATGCACAACCATTTAAGCGTCTAAACAACCAGAATATCTCGCAAATCGCGAAGATTTAGTCGATTTTTACGAAAAGTAGCCGTCATTTCCTTCCCGTTGGAGATATTTCGACGTTTAAGCACTCGTTGTACTCCACTTCACAGTGCTAATGCAATGCACAACCATTTAAGCGTCGAAACAATCAAAATATCTCGCAAATCGCGAAGATTTCGTCGATTTTGACGAAAAATAGCCGTCATTTCCTTCCCGTTGGAGATATTTCGACGTTTAAGCACTCGTTGAACTCCATTTCACAGTGCTAATGCAATGCACAACCATTTAAGCGTCGAAACTACCAGAATATCTCGCAAATCGCGAAGATTTCGTCGATTTTGACGAAAAATATCCGTCATTTCCTTCCCGTTGGAGATATTTCGACGTTTAAGCGCTCGTTGAACTCCATTTCACAGTGCTAATGCAATGCACAACCATTTAAGAGTCGATACAATCAAAATATCTCGCAAATCGCCAAGATTTCATCGATTGTGACGAAAAATCGCCGTCATTTCCTTCCCGTTGGAGATATTTCGACGTTTAAGCGCTCGTTGAACTCCATTTCACAGTGCTAATGCAATGCACAACCATTTAAGCGTCGAAACAACCAGAATATCTCGCACATCGCGAAGATTTCGTCGATTTTGACGAAAAATAGCCGTCATTTCCTTCCCGTTGGAGATATTTCGACGTTTAAGCGCTCGTTGAACTCCATTTCACAGTGCTAATGCAATGCACAACCATTTAAGCGTCGAAACAACCAGAATATCTCGCACATCGCGAAGATTTAGTCGATTTTGAAGAAAAATAGCCGTCATTTCCTTCCCGTTGGAGATATTTCGACGTTTAAGCACTCGTTGAACTCCATTTCACAGTGTTAATGTAATGCACAACCATTTAAGAGTCGAAACAATCAAAATATCTCGCAAATCGCCAAGATTTCATCGATTTTGACGAAAAATAGCCGTCATTTCCTTCCCGTTGGAGATATTTCGTCTTTTAAGCACTCGTTGAACTCCATTTCACAGTGCTAATGCAATGCACAACCATTTAAGCGTCGAACCAACCAGAATATCTCGCAAATCGCGAAGATTTCGTCGATTTTGACGAAAAATAGCCGTCATTTCCTTCCCGTTGGAGATATTGCGTCGTTTAAGCACTCGTAGAACTCCATTTCACAGTGCTAATGCAATGCACAACCATTTAAGCGTCGAAACAACCAGAATATCTCGCAAATCGCCAAGATTTCATTGATTTTGACAAAAAATAGCCGTCATTTCCTTCCCGTTGGAGATATTTCGTCGTTTAAGCACTCGTTGAACTCCATTTCACAGTGCTAATGCAATGCACAACCATTTAAGCGTCGAAACAAAGAGAATATCTCGCAAATCGCCACGATTTCATTGATTTTGACAAAAAATAGCCGTCATTTCCTTCCCGTTGGAGATATTGCGTCGTTTAAGCACTCGTAGAACTCCATTTCACAGTGCAAATGCAATGCACAACCATTTAAGCGTCGAAACAACCAGAATATCTCGCAAATAGCCAAGATTTCATTGATTTTGACAAAAAATAGCCGTCATTTCCTTCCCGTTGGAGATATTTCGTCGTTTAAGCACTCGTTGAACTCCATTTCACAGTGCTAATGCAATGCACAACCATTTAAGCGTCGAAACAACCAGAATATCTCGCAAATCGCGAAGATTTCGTCGATTTTGACGAAAAATAGCCGTCATTTCCTTCCCGTTGGAGATACTTCGACGTTTAAACGCTCGTTGAACTCCATTTCACAGTGCTAATGCAATGCACAACCATTTAAGCGTCGAAACAACCAGAATATCTCGCACATCGCGAAGATTTCGTCGATTTTGACGAAAAATAGCCGTCATTTCCTTCCCGTTGGAGATATTTCGTCTTTTAAGCACTCGTTGAACTCCATTTCACAGTGCTAATGCAATGCACAACCATTTAAGCGTTGAACCAACCAGAATATCTCGCAAATCGCGAAGATTTCGTCGATTTTGACGAAAAATAGCCGTCATTTCCTTCCCGTTGGAGATATTTCGACGTTTAAGCGCTCGTTGAACTCCATTTCACAGTGCTAATGCAATGCACAACCATTTAAGTGTCGAAACAACCAGAATATCTCGCAAATCGCGGAGATTTCGTCGATTTTGACGAAAAATAGCCGTCATTTCCTTCCCGTTGGAGATATTTCGTCGTTTAAGCACTCGTAGAACTCCATTTCACAGTGCTAATGCAATGCACAACCATTTAAGCGTCGAAACAACCAGAATATCTCGCAAATCGCCAAGATTTCATTGATTTTGACAAAAAATAGCCGTCATATCCTTCCCGTTGGAGATATTTCGTCGTTTAAGCACTCGTTGAACTCCATTTCACAGTGCTAATGCAATGCACAACCATTTAAGCGTCGAAACAACCAGAATATCTCGCAAATCGCGAAGATTTCGTCGATTTTGACGAAAAATAGCCGTCATTTCCTTCCCGTTGGAGATATTTCGACGTTTAAGCGCTCGTTGAACTCCATTTCACAGTGCTAATGCAATGCACAACCATTTAAGCGTCGAAACAACCAGAATATCTCGCAAATCGCCAAGATTTCATTGATTTTGACGAAAAATAGCCGTTATTTCCTTCCCGTTGGAGATAATTCGACGTTTAAGCACTCGTTGAACTCCATTTCACAGTGTTAATGTAATGCACAACAATTTAAAAGTCGAAACAATCAAAATATCTCGCAAATCGCCAAGATTTCATCGATTCTGGCGAAAAATAGCCGTCATTTCCTTCCCGTTGGAGATATTTCGTCTTTTAAGCACTCGTTGAACTCCATTTCACAGTGCTAATGCAATGCACAACCATTTAAGCGTCGAACCAACCAGAATATCTCGCAAATCGCGAAGATTTCGTCGATTTTGACGAAAAATAGCCGTCATTTCCTTCCCGTTGGAGATATTTCGACGTTTAAGCGCTCGTTGAACTCCATTTCACAGTGCTAATGCAATGCACAACCATTTAAGCGTCGAAACAACCAGAATATCTCGCAAATCGCGAAGATTTCGTCGATTTTGGCGAAAAATAACCGTCATTTCCTTCCCGTTGGAGATATTTCGACGTTTAAGCGCTCGTTGAACTCCATTCCACAGTGCTAATGCAATGCACAACCATTCAAGCGTCTAAACAACCAGAATATCTCGCAAATCGCGAAGATTTAGTTGATTTTTACGAAAAGTAGCCGTCATTTCCTTCCCGTTGGAGATATTTCGACGTTTAAGCACTCGTTGTACTCCACTTCACAGTGCTAATGCAATGCACAACCATTTAAGCGTCGAAACAATCAAAATATCTCGCAAATCGCGAAGATTTCGTCGATTTTGACGAAAAATAGCCGTCATTTCCTTCCCGTTGGAGATATTTCGACGTTTAAGCACTCGTTGAACTCCATTTCACAGTGCTAATGCAATGCACAACCATTTAAGCGTCGAAAGAACCAGAATATCTCGCAAATCGCGAAGATTTCGTCGATTTTGACGAAAAATAGCCGTCATTTCCTTCCCGTTGGAGATATTTCGTCGTTTAAGCACTCGTAGAACTCCATTTCACAGTGCTAATGCAATGCACAACCATTTAAGCGTCGAAACAAAGAGAATATCTCGCAAATCGCCACGATTTCATTGATTTTGACAAAAAATAGCCGTCATTTCCTTCCCGTTGGAGATATTGCGTCGTTTAAGCACTCGTAGAACTCCATTTCACAGTGCAAATGCAATGCACAACCATTTAAGCGTCGAAACAACCAGAATATCTCGCAAATCGCCAAGATTTCATTGATTTTGACAAAAAATAGCCGTCATTTCCTTCCCGTTGGAGATATTTCGTCGTTTAAGCACTCGTTGAACTCCATTTCACAGTGCTAATGCAATGCACAACCATTTAAGCGTCGAAACAACCAGAATATCTCGCAAATCGCGAAGATTTCGTCGATTTTGACGAAAAATAGCCGTCATTTCCTTCCCGTTGGAGATACTTCGACGTTTAAACGCTCGTTGAACTCCATTTCACAGTGCTAATGCAATGCACAACCATTTAAGCGTCGAAACAACCAGAATATCTCGCACATCGCGAAGATTTCGTCGATTTTGACGAAAAATAGCCGTCATTTCCTTCCCGTTGGAGATATTTCGTCTTTTAAGCACTCGTTGAACTCCATTTCACAGTGCTAATGCAATGCACAACCATTTAAGCGTTGAACCAACCAGAATATCTCGCAAATCGCGAAGATTTCGTCGATTTTGACGAAAAATAGCCGTCATTTCCTTCCCGTTGGAGATATTTCGACGTTTAAGCGCTCGTTGAACTCCATTTCACAGTGCTAATGCAATGCACAACCATTTAAGTGTCGAAACAACCAGAATATCTCGCAAATCGCGGAGATTTCGTCGATTTTGACGAAAAATAGCCGTCATTTCCTTCCCGTTGGAGATATTTCGACGTTTAAGCGCTCGTTGAACTCCATTTCACAGTGCTAATGCAATGCACAACCATTTAAGCGTCGAAACAAGCAAAATATCTCGCAAATCGCGAAGATTTCGATTTTTTGGACGAAAAATGGCCGTAACTTCCTTCCCGTTGGAGATATTTCGACGTTTAAGCGCTCGTTGAACTCCATTTCACAGTGCTAATGCAATGCACAACCATTTAAGCGTCGAAACAAGCAAAATATCTCGCAAATCGCGAAGATTTCGATTTTTTGGACGAAAAATGGCCGTAACTTCCTTCCCGTTAGAGATATTTCGACGTTTAAGCGCTCGTTGAACTCCATTTCACAGTGGTAATGCAATGCACAACCATTTAAGCTTCGAAACAAGCAAAATATCTCGCAAATCGCGAAGATGTCGATTTTTTGGACGAAAAATGGCCATAACTTCCTTCCCGTTGGAGATATTTCGACGCTTAAGCGCTCGTTGAACTCCATTTCACAGTGCTAATGCAATGCACAACCATTTAAGCGTCGAAACAAGCAAAATATCTCGCAAATCGCGAAGATTTCGATTTTTTGGACGAAAAATGGCCGTAACTTCCTTCCCGTTGGAGATATTTCGACGTTTAAGCGCTCGTTGAACTCCATTTCACAGTGCTAATGCAATGCACAACCATTTAAGCGTCGAAACAAGCAAAATATCTCGCAAATCGCGAAGATTTCGATTTTTTGGAAGAAAAATGGCCGTAACTTCCTTCCCGTTGGAGATATTTCGACGTTTAAGCGCTCATTGAACTCCATTTCACAGTGCTAATGCAATGCACAACCATTTAAGCGTCGAAACAAGCAAGATATCTCGCAAATCGCGAAGATTTCGATTTTTTGGACGAAAAATGGCCATAACTTCCTTCCCGTTGGAGATATTTCGACGTTTAAGCGCTCGTTGAACTCCATTTCACAGTGCTAATGCAATGCACAAGCATTTAAGCGTCGAAACAAGCAAAATATCTCGCAAAGCGCGAAGATTTCGATTTTTTGGACGAAAAATGGCCGTAACTTCCTTCCCGTTGGAGATATTTCGACGTTTAAGCGCTCGTTGAACTCCATTTCACAGTGCTAATGCAATGCACAACCATTTAAGCGTCGAAACAAGCAAAATATCTCGCAAATCGCGAAGATTTCGATTTTTTGGACGAAAAATGGCCGTAACTTCCTTCCCGTTGGAGATATTTCGACGTTTAAGCGCTCGTTGAACTACATTTCACAGTGCTAATGCAATGCACAACCATCTAAGCGTCGAAACAAGCAAAATATCTCGCAAATCGCGAAGATTTCGATTTTTTGGACGAAAAATGGCCGTAACTTCCTTCCCGTTGGAGATATTTCGACGTTTAAGCGCTCGTTGAACTCCATTTCACAGTGCTAATGCAATGCACAACCATTTAAGCGTCGAAACAAGCAAAATATCTCGCAAATCGCGAAGATTTCGATTTTTTGGACGAAAAATGGCCGTAACTTCCTTCCCGTTAGAGATATTTCGACGTTTAAGCGCTCGTTGAACTCCATTTCACAGTGCTAATGCAATGCACAACCATTTAAGCGTCGAAACAAGCAAAATATCTCGCAAATCGCGAAGATTTCGATTTTTTGGACGAAAAATGGCCGTAACTTCCTTCCCGTTGGAGATATTTCGACGTTTAAGCGCTCGTTGAACTCCATTTCACAGTGCTAATGCAATGCACAACCATTTAAGCGTCGAAACAAGCAAAATATCTCGCAAATCGCGAAGATTTCGATTTTTTGGACGAAAAATGGCCATAACTTCCTCCCCGTTGGAGATATTTCGACGTTTAAGCGCTCGTTGAACTCCATTTCACAGTGCTAATGCAATGCACAACCATTTAAGCGTCGAAACAAGCAAAATATCTCGCAAATCGCGAAGATTTCGATTTTTTGGACGAGAAATGGCCATAACTTCCTTCCCGTTGGAGATATTTCGACGTTTAAGCGCTCGTTGAACTCCATTTCACAGTGCTAATGCAATGCACAACCATATAAGCGTCGAAACAAGCAAAATATCTCGCAAATCGCGAAGATTTCGATTTTTTGGACGAAAAATGGCCGTAACTTCCTTCCCGTTGGAGATATTTCGACGTTTAAGCGCTCGTTGAACTCCATTTCACAGTGCTAATGCAATGCACAACCATTTAAGCGTCGAAACAAGCAAAATATCTCGCAAATCGCGAAGATTTCGATTTTTTGTACGAAAAATGGCCATAACTTCCTTCCCGTTGGAGATATTTCGACGTTTAAGCGCTCGTTGAACTCCATTTCACAGTGCTAATGCAATGCACAACCATTTAAGCGTCGAAACAAGCAAAATATCTCGCAAATCGCGAAGATTTCGATTTTTTGGACGAAAAATGGCCGTAACTTCCTTCCCGTTAGAGATATTTCGACATTTAAGCGCTCGTTGAACTCCATTTCACAGTGCTAATGCAATGCACAACCATTTAAGCGTCGAAACAAGCAAAATATCTCGCAAATCGCGAAGATTTTGATTTTTTGGACGAAAAATGGCCGTAACTTCCTTCCCGTTGGAGATATTTCGACGTTTAAGCGCTCGTTGAACTCCATTTCACACTGCTAATGCAATGCACAACCATTTAAGCGTCGAAACAAGCAAGATATCTCGCAAATCGCGAAGATTTCGATTTTTTGGACGAAAAATAGCCGTAACTTCCTTCCCGTTGGAGATATTTCGACGTTTAAGCGCTCGATGAACTCCATTTCACAGTGCTAATGCAACGCACAACCATTTAAGCGTCGAAACAAGCAAAATATCTCGCAAATCGCGGAGATTTCGATTTTTTGGACGAAAAATGGCCATAACTTCCTTCCCGTTGGAGATATTTCGGCGTTTAAGCGCTCGTTGAACTCCATTTCACAGTGCTAATGCAATGCACAACCATTTAAGCGTCGAAACAAGCAAAATATCTCGCAAATCGCGAAGATTTCGATTTTTTGGACGAAAAATGGCCGTAACTTCCTTCCCGTTAGAGATATTTCGACGTTTAAGCGCTCGTTGAACTCCATTTCACAGTGCTAATGCAATGCACAACCATTTAAGCGTCGAAACAAGCAAAATATCTCGCAAATCGCGAAGATTTCGATTTTTTGGACGAAAAATGGCCGTAACTTCCTTCCCGTTGGAGATATTTCGACGTTTAAGCGCTCGTTGAACTCCATTTCACAGTGCTAATGCAATGCACAACCATTTAAGCGTCGAAACAAGCAAAATATCTCGCAAATCGCGAAGATTTCGATTTTTTGGACGAAAAATGGCCGTAACTTCCTTCCCGTTGGAGATATTTCGACGTTTAAGCGCTCGTTGAACTCCATTTCACAGTGCTAATGCAATGCACAACCATTTAAGCGTCGAAACAAGCAAAATATCTCGCAAATCGCGAAGATTTCGATTTTTTGTACGAAAAATGGCCATAACTTCCTTCCCGTTGGAGATATTTCGACGTTTAAGCGCTCGTTGAACTCCATTTCACAGTGCTAATGCAATGCACAACCATTTAAGCGTCGAAACAAGCAAAATATCTCGCAAATCGCGAAGATTTCGATTTTTTGGACGAAAAATGGCCGTAACTTCCTTCCCGTTGGAGATATTTCGACGTTTAAGCGCTCGTTGAACTCCATTTCACAGTGCTAATGCAATGCACAACCATTTAAGCGTCGAAACAGGCAAAATATCTCGCAAATCGCGAAGATTTCGATTTTTTGGACGAAAAATGGCCATAACTTCCTTCCCGTTGGAGATATTTCGACGTTTAAGCGCTCGTTGAACTCCATTTCACAGTGCTAATGCAATGCACAACCATTTAAGCGTCGAAACAAGCAAAATATCTCGCAAATCGCGAAGATTTCGATTTTTTGGACGAAAAATGGCCGTAACTTCCTTCCCGTTAGAGATATTTCGACGTTTAAGCGCTCGTTGAACTCCATTTCACAGTGCTAATGCAATGCACAACCATTTAAGCGTCGAAACAAGCAAAATATCTCGCAAATCGCGAAGATTTTGATTTTTTGGACGAAAAATGGCCGTAACTTCCTTCCCGTTGGAGATATTTCGACGTTTAAGCGCTCGTTGAACTCCATTTCACAGTGCTAATGCAATGCACAACCATTTAAGCGTCGAAACAAGCAAGATATCTCGCAAATCGCGAAGATTTCGATTTTTTGGACGAAAAATAGCCGTAACTTCCTTCCCGTTGGAGATATTTCGACGTTTAAGCGCTCGATGAACTCCATTTCACAGTGCTAATGCAACGCACAACCATTTAAGCGTCGAAACAAGCAAAATATCTCGCAAATCGCGGAGATTTCGATTTTTTGGACGAAAAATGGCCATAACTTCCTTCCCGTTGGAGATATTTCGGCGTTTAAGCGCTCGTTGAACTCCATTTCACAGTGCTAATGCAATGCACAACCATTTAAGCGTCGAAACAAGCAAAATATCTCGCAAATCGCGAAGATTTCGATTTTTTGGACGAAAAATGGCCGTAACTTCCTTCCCGTTAGAGATATTTCGACGTTTAAGCGCTCGTTGAACTCCATTTCACAGTGCTAATGCAATGCACAACCATTTAAGCGTCGAAACAAGCAAAATATCTCGCAAATCGCGAAGATTTCGATTTTTTGGACGAAAAATGGCCGTAACTTCCTTCCCGTTGGAGATATTTCGACGTTTAAGCGCTCGTTGAACTCCATTTCACAGTGCTAATGCAATGCACAACCATTTAAGCGTCGAAACAAGCAAAATATCTCGCAAATCGCGAAGATTTCGATTTTTTGGACGAAAAATGGCCATAACTTCCTTCCCGTTGGAGATATTTCGACGTTTAAGCGCTCGTTGAACTCCATTTCACAGTGCTAATGCAATGCACAACCATTTAAGCGTCGAAACAAGCAAAATATCTCGCAAATCGCGAAGATTTCGATTTTTTGGACGAGAAATGGCCATAACTTCCTTCCCGTTGGAGATATTTCGACGTTTAAGCGCTCGTTGAACTCCATTTCACAGTGCTAATGCAATGCACAACCATATAAGCGTCGAAACAAGCAAAATATCTCGCAAATCGCAAAGATTTCGATTTTTTGGACGAAAAATGGCCGTAACTTCCTTCCCGTTGGAGAAATTTCGACGTTTAAGCGCTCGTTGAACTCCATTTCACAGTGCTAATGCAATGCACAACCATTTAAGCGTCGAAACAAGCAAAATATCTCGCAAATCGCGAAGATTTCGATTTTTTGTACGAAAAATGGCCATAACTTCCTTCCCGTTGGAGATATTTCGACGTTTAAGCGCTCGTTGAACTCCATTTCACAGTGCTAATGCAATGCACAACCATTTAAGCGTCGAAACAAGCAAAATATCTCGCAAATCGCGAAGATTTTGATTTTTTGGACGAAAAATGGCCGTAACTTCCTTCCCGTTGGAGATATTTCGACGTTTAAGCGCTCGTTGAACTCCATTTCACAGTGCTAATGCAATGCACAACCATTTAAGCGTCGAAACAAGCAAAATATCTCGCAAATCGCGAAGATTTCGATTTTTTGGACGAAAAATAGCCGTAACTTCCTTCCCGTTGGAGATATTTCGACGTTTAAGCGCTCGATGAACTCCATTTCACAGTGCTAATGCAACGCACAACCATTTAAGCGTCGAAACAAGCAAAATATCTCGCAAATCGCGGAGATTTCGATTTTTTGGACGAAAAATGGCCATAACTTCCTTCCCGTTGGAGATATTTCGGCGTTTAAGCGCTCGTTGAACTCCATTTCACAGTGCTAATGCAATGCACAACCATTTAAGCGTCGAAACAAGCAAAATATCTCGCAAATCGCGAAGATTTCGATTTTTTGGACGAAAAATGGCCGTAACTTCCTTCCCGTTAGAGATATTTCGACGTTTAAGCGCTCGTTGAACTCCATTTCACAGTGGTAATGCAATGCACAACCATTTAAGCTTCGAAACAAGCAAAATATCTCGCAAATCGCGAAGATGTCGATTTTTTGGACGAAAAATGGCCATAACTTCCTTCCCGTTGGAGATATTTCGACGCTTAAGCGCTCGTTGAACTCCATTTCACAGTGCTAATGCAATGCACAACCATTTAAGCGTCGAAACAAGCAAAATATCTCGCAAATCGCGAAGATTTCGATTTTTTGGACGAAAAATGGCCGTAACTTCCTTCCCGTTGGAGATATTTCGACGTTTAAGCGCTCGTTGAACTCCATTTCACAGTGCTAATGCAATGCACAACCATTTAAGCGTCGAAACAAGCAAAATATCTCGCAAATCGCGAAGATTTCGATTTTTTGGAAGAAAAATGGCCGTAACTTCCTTCCCGTTGGAGATATTTCGACGTTTAAGCGCTCATTGAACTCCATTTCACAGTGCTAATGCAATGCACAACCATTTAAGCGTCGAAACAAGCAAGATATCTCGCAAATCGCGAAGATTTCGATTTTTTGGACGAAAAATGGCCATAACTTCCTTCCCGTTGGAGATATTTCGACGTTTAAGCGCTCGTTGAACTCCATTTCACAGTGCTAATGCAATGCACAAGCATTTAAGCGTCGAAACAAGCAAAATATCTCGCAAATCGCGAAGATGTCGATTTTTTGGACGAAAAATGGCCATAACTTCCTTCCCGTTGGAGATATTTCGACGTTTAAGCGCTCGTTGAACTCCATTTCACAGTGCTAATGCAATGCACAACCATTTAAGCGTCGAAACAAGCAAAATATCACGCAAATCGCGAAGATTTCGATTTTTTGGACGAAAAATAGCCGTAACTTCCTTCCCGTTGGAGATATTTCGACGTTTAAGCGCTCGTTGAACTCCATTTCACAGTGCAAATGCAATGCACAAACATTTAAGCGTCGAAACAAGCAAAATATCTCGCAAATCGCGAAGATTTCGATTTTTTGGACGAAAAATGGCCGTAACTTACTTCCCGTTGGAGATATTTCGACGTTTAAGCGCTCGTTGAACTCCATTTCACAGTGCTAATGCAATGCACAACCATTTAAGCGTCGAAACAAGCAAAATATCTCGCAAATCGCGAAGATTTCGATTTTTTGGACGGAAAATGGCCGTAACTTCCTTCCCGTTGGAGATATTTCGACGTTTAAGCGCTCGTTGAACTCCATTTCACAGTGCTAATGCAATGCACAACCATTTAAGCGTCGAAACAAGCAAAATATCTCGCAAATCGCGAAGATTTCGATTTTTTGGACGAAAAATGGCCGTAACTTCCTTCCCGTTGGAGATATTTCGACGTTTAAGCGCTCGTTGAACTCCATTTCACAGTGCTAATGCAATGCACAACCATTTAAGCGTCGAAACAGGCAAAATATCTCGCAAATCGCGAAGATTTCGATTTTTTGGACGAAAAATGGCCGTAACTTCCTTCCCGTTGGAGATATTTCGACGTTTAAGCGCTCGTTGAACTACATTTCACAGTGCTAATGCAATGCACAACCATTTAAGCGTCGAAACAAGCAAAATATCTCGCAAATCGCGAAGATTTCGATTTTTTGGACGAAAAATGGCCGTAACTTCCTTCCCGTTGGAGATATTTCGACGTTTAAGCGCTCGTTGAACTCCATTTCACAGTGCTAATGCAATGCACAACCATTTAAGCGTCGAAGCAAGCAAAATATCTCGCAAAGCGCGAAGATTTCGATTTTTTGGACGAAAAATGGCCGTAACTTCCTTCCCGTTGGAGATATTTCGACGTTTAAGCGCTCGTTGAACTCCATTTCACAGTGCTAATGCAATGCACAACCATTTAAGCGTCGAAACAAGCAAAATATCTCGCAAATCGCGAAAATTTCGATTTTTTGGACGATAAATGGCCGTAACTTCCTTCCCGTTGGAGATATTTCGACGTTTAAGCGCTCGTTGAACTCCATTTCATAGTGCTAATGCAATGCACAACCATTTAAGCCTCGAAACAAGCAAAATATCTCGCAAATCGCGAAGATTTCGATTTTTTGGACGAAAAATGGCCGTAACTTCCTTCCCGTTGGAGATATTTCGACGTTTAAGCGCTCGTTGAACTCCATTTCACAGTGCTAATGCAATGCACAACCATTTAAGCGTCGAAACAAGCAAAATATCACGCAAATCGCGAAGATTTCGATTTTTTGGACGAAAAATAGCCGTAACTTCCTTCCCGTTGGAGATATTTCGACGTTTAAGCGCTCGTTGAACTCCATTTCACAGTGCTAATGCAATGCACAAACATTTAAGCGTCGAAACAAGCAAAATATCTCGCAAATCGCGAAGATTTCGATTTTTTGGACGAAAAATGGCCGGAACTTACTTCCCGTTGGAGATATTTCGACGTTTAAGCGCTCGTTGAGCTCCATTTCACAGTGCTAATGCAATGCACAACCATTTAAGCGTCGAAACAAGCAAAATATCTCGCAAATCGCGAAGATGTCGATTTTTTGGACGAAAAATGGCCATAACTTCCTTCCCGTTGGAGATATTTCGACGTTTAAGCGCTCGTTGAACTCCATTTCACAGTGCTAATGCAATGAACAACCATTTAAGCGTCGAAACAAGCAAAATATCTCGCAAATCGCGAAGATTTCGATTTTTTGGACGAAAAATGGCCGTAACTTCCTTCCCGTTGGAGATATTTCGACGTTTAAGCGCTCGTTGAACTCCATTTCACAGTGCTAATGCAATGCACAACCATTTAAGCGTCGAAACAAGCAAAATATCTCGCAAGTCGCGAAGTTTTCGATTTTTTGGACGAAAAATGGCCGTAACTTCCTTCCCGTTGGAGATATTTCGACGTTTAAGCGCTCATTGAACTCCATTTCACAGTGCTAATGCAATGCACAACCATTTAAGCGTCGAAACAAGCAAGATATCTCGCAAATCGCGAAGATTTCGATTTTTTGGACGAAAATGGCCATAACTTCCTTCCCGTTGGAGATATTTCGACGTTTAAGCGCTCGTTGAACTCCATTTCACAGTGCTAATGCAATGCACAACCATTTAAGCGTCGAAACAAGCAAAATATCTCGCAAAGCGCGAAGATTTCGATTTTTTGGACGAAAAATGGCCGTAACTTCCTTCCCGTTGGAGATATTTCGACGTTTAAGCGCTCGTTGAACTCCATTTCACAGTGCTAATGCAATGCACAACCATTTAAGCGTCGAAACAAGCAAAATATCTCGCAAATCGCGAAGATTTCGATTTTTTGGACGAAAAATGGCCGTAACTTCCTTCCCGTTGGAGATATTTCGACGTTTAAGCGCTCGTTGAACTCCATTTCACAGTGCTAATGCAATGCACAACCATTTAAGCGTCGAAACAAGCAAAATATCTCGCAAATCGCGAAGATTTCGATTTTTTGGACGAAAAATGGCCGTAACTTCCTTCCCGTTGGAGATATTTCGACGTTTAAGCGCTCGTTGAACTACATTTCACAGTGCTAATGCAATGCACAACCATTTAAGCGTCGGAACAAGCAAAATATCTCGCAAATCGCGAAGATTTCGATTTTTTGGACGAAAAATGGCCGTAACTTCCTTCCCGTTGGAGATATTTCGACGTTTAAGCGCTCGTTGAACTCCATTTCACAGTGCTAATGCAATGCACAACCATTTAAGCGTCGAAACAAGCAAAATATCTCGCAAATCGCGAAGATTTCGATTTTTTGGACGAAAAATGGCCGTAACTTCCTTCCCGTTGGAGATATTTCGACGTTTAAGCGCTCGTTGAACTACATTTCACAGTGCTAATGCAATGCACAACCATTTAAGCGTCGAAACAAGCAAAATATCTCGCAAATCGCGAAGATTTCGATTTTTTGGACGGAAAATGGCCGTATCTTCCTTCCCGTTGGAGATATTTCGACGTTTAAGCGCTCGTTGAACTCCATTTCACAGTGCTAATGCAATGCACAACCATTTAAGCGTCGAAACAAGCAAAATATCTCGCAAATCGCGAAGACTTCGATTTTTTGGACGAAAAATGGCCATAACTTCCTTCCCGTTGGAGATATTTCGACGTTTAAGCGCTCGTTGAACTCCATTTCACAGTGCTAATGCAATGCACAACCATTTAAGCGTCGAAACAAGCAAAATATCTCGCAAATCGCGAAGATTTCGATTTTTTGGACGAAAAATGGCCGTAACTTCCTTCCCGTTGGAGATATTTCGACGTTTAAGCGCTCGTTGAACTCCATTTCACAGTGCTAATGCAATGCACAAACATTTAAGCGTCGAAACAAGCAAAATATCTCGCAAAGCGCGAAGATTTCGATTTTTTGGACGAAAAATGGCCGTAACTTCCTTCCCGTTGGAGATATTTCGACGTTTAAGCGCTCGTTGAACTCCATTTCACAGTGCTAATGCAATGCACAACCATTTAAGCGTCGAAACAAGCAAAATATCTCGCAAATCGCGAAGATTTCGATTTTTTGGACGAAAAATGGCCGTAACTTCCATCCCGTTGGAGATATTTCGACGTTTAAGCGCTCGTTGAACTACATTTCACAGTGCTAATGCAATGCACAACCATTTAAGCGTCGAAACAAGCAAAATATCTCGCAAATCGCGAAGATTTCGATTTTTTGGACGAAAAATGGCCGTAACTTCATTCCCGTTGGAGATATTTCGACGTTTAAGCGCTCGTTGAACTCCATTTCACAGTGCTAATGCAATGCACAACCATTTAAGCGTCGAAACAGGCAAAATATCTCGCAAATCGCGAAGATTTCGATTTTTTGGACGAAAAATGGCCGTAACTTCCTTCCCGTTGGAGATATTTCGACGTTTAAGCGCTCGTTGAACTACATTTCACAGTGCTAATGCAATGCACAACCATTTAAGCGTCGAAACAAGCAAAATATCTCGCAAATCGCGAAGATTTCGATTTTTTGGACGAAAAATGGCCGTAACTTCCTTCCCGTTGGAGATATTTCGACGTTTAAGCGCTCGTTGAACTCCATTTCACAGTGCTAATGCAATGCACAACCATTTAAGCGTCGAAACAAGCAAAATATCTCGCAAATCGCGAAGATTTCGATTTTTTGGACGAAAAATGGCCGTAACTTCCTTCCCGTTGGAGATATTTCGACGTTTAAGCGCTCGTTGAACTCCATTTCACAGTGCTAATGCAATGCACAACCATTTAAGCGTCGAAACAAGCAAAATATCTCGCAAATCGCGAAGATTTCGATTTTTTGGACGAAAAATGGCCGTAACTTCCTTCCCGTTGGAGATATTTCGACGTTTAAGCGCTCGTTGAACTACATTTCACAGTGCTAATGCAATGCACAACCATTTAAGCGTCGAAACAAGCAAAATATCTCGCAAATCGCGAAGATTTTGATTTTTTGGACGAAAAATGGCCGTAACTTCCTTCCCGTTGGAGATATTTCGACGTTTAAGCGCTCGTTGAACTCCATTTCACAGTGCTAATGCAATGCACAACCATTTAAGCGTCGAAACAAGCAAAATATCTCGCAAATCGCGAAGATTTCGATTTTTTGGACGAAAAATAGCCGTAACTTCCTTCCCGTTGGAGATATTTCGACGTTTAAGCGCTCGTTGAACTCCATTTCACAGTGCTAATGCAATGCACAACCATTTAAGCGTCGAAACAAGCAAAATATCTCGCAAATCGCGAAGATTTCGATTTTTTGGACGAAAAATGGCCGTAACTTCCTTCCCGTTCGAAATATTTCGACGTTTAAGCGCTCGTTGAACTCCATTTCACAGTGCTAATGCAATGCACAACCATTTAAGCGTCGAAACAAGCAAAATATCTCGCAAATCGCGAAGATTTTGATTTTTTGGACGAAAAATGGCCGTAACATCCTTCCCGTTGGAGATATTTCGACGTTTAAGCGCTCGTTGAACTCCATTTCACAGTGCTAGTGCAATGCACAACCATTTAAGCGTCGAAACAAGCAAAATATCTCGCAAATCGCGAAGATTTCGATTTTTTGGACGAAAAATAGCCGTAACTTCCTTCCCGTTGGAGATATTTCGACGTTTAAGCGCTCGTTGAACTCCATTTCACAGTGCTAATGCAATGCACAACCATTTAAGCGTCGAAACAAGCAAAATATCTCGCAAATCGCGAAGATTTCGATTTTTTGGACGAAAAATGGCCGTAACTTCCTTCCCGTTGGAGATATTTCGACGTTTAAGCGCTCGTTGAACTCCATTTCACAGTGCTAATGCAATGCACAACCATTTAAGCGTCGAAACAAGCAAAATATCTCGCAAATCGCGAAGATTTTGATTTTTTGGACGAAAAATGGCCGTAACTTCCTTCCCGTTAGAGATATTTCGACGTTTAAGCGCTCGTTGAACTCCATTTCACAGTGCTAATGCAACGCACAACCATTTAAGCGTCGAAACAAGCAAAATATCTCGCGAATCGTGAAGATTTCGATTTTTTGGACGAAAAATGGCCGTAACTTCCTTCCCGTTAGAGATATTTCGACGTTTAAGCGCTCGTTGAAATCCATTTCACAGTGCTAATGCAATGCACAACCATTTAAGCTTCGAAACAAGCAAAATATCTCGCAAATCGCGAAGATTTCGATTTTTTGGACGAAAAATGGCCATAACTTCCTTCCCGTTGGAGATATTTCGACGTTTAAGCGCTCGTTGAACTCCATTTCACAGTGCTAATGCAATGCACAACCATTTAAGCGTCGAAACAAGCAAAATATCTCGCAAATCGCGAAGATTTCGATTTTTTGGACGAAAAATGGCCGTAACTTCCTTCCCGTTGGAGATATTTCGACGTTTAAGCACTCGTTGAACTCCATTTCACAGTGCTAATGCAATGCACAACCATTTAAGCGTCGAAACAAGCAAAATATCTCGCAAATCGCGAAGATTTCGATTTTTTGGACGAAAAATGGCCATAACTTCCTTCCCGTTGGAGATATTTCGACGTTTAAGCGCTCGTTGAACTCCATTTCACAGTGCTAATGCAATGCACAACCATTTAAGCGTCGAAACAAGCAAAATATCTCGCAAATCGCGAAGATTTCGATTTTTTGGACGAAAAATGGCCGTAACTTCCTTCCCGTTAGAGATATTTCGACGTTTAAGCGCTCGTTGAACTCCATTTCACAGTGCTAATGCAATGCACAACCATTTAAGCGTCGAAACAAGCAAAATATCTCGCAAATCGCGAAGATTTTGATTTTTTAGACGAAAAATGGCCGTAACTTCCTTCCCGTTGGAGATATTTCGACGTTTAAGCGCTCGTTGAACTCTATTTCACAGTGCTAATGCAATGCACAACCATTTAAGCGTCGAAACAAGCAAAATATCTCGCAAATCGCGGAGATTTCGATTTTTTGGACGAAAAATAGCCGTAACTTCCTTCCCGTTGGAGATATTTCGACGTTTAAGCGCTCGATGAACTCCATTTCACAGTGCTAATGCAACGCACAACCATTTAAGCGTCGAAACAAGCAAAATATCTCGCAAATCGCGGAGATTTCGATTTTTTGGACGAAAAATGGCCGTAACTTCCTTCCCGTTGGAGACATTTCGACGTTTAAGCGCTCATTGAACTCCATTTCACAGTGCTAATGCAATGCACAACCATTTAAGCGTCGAAACAAGCAAGATATCTCGCAAATCGCGAAGATTTCGATTTTTTGGACGAAAAATGGCCGTAACTTCCTTCCCGTTAGAGATATTTCGACGTTTAAGCGTTCGTTGAACTCCTTTTCACAGTGCTAATGCAATGCACAACCATTTAAGCGTCGAAACAAGCAAAATATCTCGCAAATCGCGAAGATTTTGATTTTTTGGAAGAAAAATGGCCGTAACTTCCTTCCCGTTGGAGATATTTCAACGTTTAAGCGCTCGTTGAACTCCATTTCACAGTGCTAATGCAATGCACAACCATTTAAGCTTCGAAACAAGCAAAATATCTCGCAAATCGCGAAGATTTCAATTTTTTGGACGAAAAATGGCTATAACTTCCTTCCCGTTGGAGATATTTCGACGTTTAAGCGCTCGTTGAACTCCATTTCACAGTGCTAATGCAATGCACAACCATTTAAGCGTCGAAACAAGCAAAATATCTCGCAAATCGCGAAGATTTTGATTTTTTGGACGAAAGATGGCCGTAACTTCCTTCCCGTTGGAGATATTTCGACGTTTAAGCGCTCGTTGAACTCCATTTCACAGTGCTAATGCAACGCACAACCATTTAAGCGTCGAAACAAGCAAAATATCTCGCGAATCGTGAAGATTTCGATTTTTTGGACGAAAAATGGCCGTAACTTCCTTCCCGTTAGAGATATTTCGACGTTTAAGCGCTCGTTGAAATCCATTTCACAGTGCTAATGCAATGCACAACCATTTAAGCTTCGAAACAAGCAAAATATCTCGCAAATCGCGAAGATTTCGATTTTTTGGACGAAAAATGGCCATAACTTCCTTCCCGTTGGAGATATTTCGACGTTTAAGCGCTCGTTGAACTCCATTTCACAGTGCTAATGCAATGCACAACCATTTAAGCGTCGAAACAAGCAAAATATCTCGCAAATCGCGAAGATTTCGATTTTTTGGACGAAAAATGGCCGTAACTTCCTTCCCGTTGGAGATATTTCGACGTTTAAGCGCTCGTTGAACTCCATTTCACAGTGCTAATGCAATGCACAACCATTTAAGCGTCGAAACAAGCAAAATATCTCGCAAATCGCGAAGATTTCGATTTTTTGGACGAAAAATGGCCATAACTTCCTTCCCGTTGGAGATATTTCGACGTTTAAGCGCTCGTTGAACTCCATTTCACAGTGCTAATGCAATGCACAACCATTTAAGCGTCGAAACAAGCAAAATATCTCGCAAATCGCGAAGATTTCGATTTTTTGGACGAAAAATGGCCGTAACTTCCTTCCCGTTAGAGATATTTCGACGTTTAAGCGCTCGTTGAACTCCATTTCACAGTGCTAATGCAATGCACAACCATTTAAGCGTCGAAACAAGCAAAATATCTCGCAAATCGCGAAGATTTTGATTTTTTAGACGAAAAATGGCCGTAACTTCCTTCCCGTTGGAGATATTTCGACGTTTAAGCGCTCGTTGAACTCTATTTCACAGTGCTAATGCAATGCACAACCATTTAAGCGTCGAAACAAGCAAAATATCTCGCAAATCGCGAAGATTTCGATTTTTTGGACGAAAAATAGCCGTAACTTCCTTCCCGTTGGAGATATTTCGACGTTTAAGCGCTCGATGAACTCCATTTCACAGTGCTAATGCAACGCACAACCATTTAAGCGTCGAAACAAGCAAAATATCTCGCAAATCGCGGAGATTTCGATTTTTTGGACGAAAAATGGCCGTAACTTCCTTCCCGTTGGAGACATTTCGACGTTTAAGCGCTCATTGAACTCCATTTCACAGTGCTAATGCAATGCACAACCATTTAAGCGTCGAAACAAGCAAGATATCTCGCAAATCGCGAAGATTTCGATTTTTTGGACGAAAAATGGCCGTAACTTCCTTCCCGTTAGAGATATTTCGACGTTTAAGCGTTCGTTGAACTCCTTTTCACAGTGCTAATGCAATGCACAACCATTTAAGCGTCGAAACAAGCAAAATATCTCGCAAATCGCGAAGATTTTGATTTTTTGGAAGAAAAATGGCCGTAACTTCCTTCCCGTTGGAGATATTTCAACGTTTAAGCGCTCGTTGAACTCCATTTCACAGTGCTAATGCAATGCACAACCATTTAAGCTTCGAAACAAGCAAAATATCTCGCAAATCGCGAAGATTTCAATTTTTTGGACGAAAAATGGCTATAACTTCCTTCCCGTTGGAGATATTTCGACGTTTAAGCGCTCGTTGAACTCCATTTCACAGTGCTAATGCAATGCACAACCATTTAAGCGTCGAAACAAGCAAAATATCTCGCAAATCGCGAAGATTTTGATTTTTTGGACGAAAGATGGCCGTAACTTCCTTCCCGTTGGAGATATTTCGACGTTTAAGCGCTCGTTGAACTCCATTTCACAGTGCTAATGCAACGCACAACCATTTAAGCGTCGAAACAAGCAAAATATCTCGCGAATCGTGAAGATTTCGATTTTTTGGACGAAAAATGGCCGTAACTTCCTTCCCGTTAGAGATATTTCGACGTTTAAGCGCTCGTTGAAATCCATTTCACAGTGCTAATGCAATGCACAACCATTTAAGCTTCGAAACAAGCAAAATATCTCGCAAATCGCGAAGATTTCGATTTTTTGGACGAAAAATGGCCATAACTTCCTTCCCGTTGGAGATATTTCGACGTTTAAGCGCTCGTTGAACTCCATTTCACAGTGCTAATGCAATGCACAACCATTTAAGCGTCGAAACAAGCAAAATATCTCGCAAATCGCGAAGATTTCGATTTTTTGGACGAAAAATGGCCGTAACTTCCTTCCCGTTGGAGATATTTCGACGTTTAAGCGCTCGTTGAACTCCATTTCACAGTGCTAATGCAATGCACAACCATTTAAGCGTCGAAACAAGCAAAATATCTCGCAAATCGCGAAGATTTCGATTTTTTGGACGAAAAATGGCCATAACTTCCTTCCCGTTGGAGATATTTCGACGTTTAAGCGCTCGTTGAACTCCATTTCACAGTGCTAATGCAATGCACAACCATTTAAGCGTCGAAACAAGCAAAATATCTCGCAAATCGCGAAGATTTCGATTTTTTGGACGAAAAATGGCCGTAACTTCCTTCCCGTTAGAGATATTTCGACGTTTAAGCGCTCGTTGAACTCCATTTCACAGTGCTAATGCAATGCACAACCATTTAAGCGTCGAAACAAGCAAAATATCTCGCAAATCGCGAAGATTTTGATTTTTTAGACGAAAAATGGCCGTAACTTCCTTCCCGTTGGAGATATTTCGACGTTTAAGCGCTCGTTGAACTCTATTTCACAGTGCTAATGCAATGCACAACCATTTAAGCGTCGAAACAAGCAAAATATCTCGCAAATCGCGAAGATTTCGATTTTTTGGACGAAAAATAGCCGTAACTTCCTTCCCGTTGGAGATATTTCGACGTTTAAGCGCTCGATGAACTCCATTTCACAGTGCTAATGCAACGCACAACCATTTAAGCGTCGAAACAAGCAAAATATCTCGCAAATCGCGGAGATTTCGATTTTTTGGACGAAAAATGGCCGTAACTTCCTTCCCGTTGGAGACATTTCGACGTTTAAGCGCTCATTGAACTCCATTTCACAGTGCTAATGCAATGCACAACCATTTAAGCGTCGAAACAAGCAAGATATCTCGCAAATCGCGAAGATTTCGATTTTTTGGACGAAAAATGGCCGTAACTTCCTTCCCGTTAGAGATATTTCGACGTTTAAGCGTTCGTTGAACTCCTTTTCACAGTGCTAATGCAATGCACAACCATTTAAGCGTCGAAACAAGCAAAATATCTCGCAAATCGCGAAGATTTTGATTTTTTGGAAGAAAAATGGCCGTAACTTCCTTCCCGTTGGAGATATTTCAACGTTTAAGCGCTCGTTGAACTCCATTTCACAGTGCTAATGCAATGCACAACCATTTAAGCTTCGAAACAAGCAAAATATCTCGCAAATCGCGAAGATTTCAATTTTTTGGACGAAAAATGGCTATAACTTCCTTCCCGTTGGAGATATTTCGACGTTTAAGCGCTCGTTGAACTCCATTTCACAGTGCTAATGCAATGCACAACCATTTAAGCGTCGAAACAAGCAAAATATCTCGCAAATCGCGAAGATTTTGATTTTTTGGACGAAAGATGGCCGTAACTTCCTTCCCGTTGGAGATATTTCGACGTTTAAGCGCTCGTTGAACTCCATTTCACAGTGCTAATGCAATGCACAACCATTTAAGCTTCGAAAAAAGCAAAATATCTCGCAAATCGCGAAGATTTCGATTTTTTGGACGAAAAATGGCCATAACTTCCTTCCCGTTGGAGATATTTCGGCGTTTAAGCGCTCGTTGAACTCCATTTCACAGTGCTAATGCAATGCACAACCATTTAAGCGTCGAAACAAGCAAAATATCTCGCAAATCGCGAAGATTTCGATTTTTTGGACGAAAAATGGCCGTAACTTCCTTCCCGTTGGAGATATTTCGACGTTTAAGCGCTCGTTGAACTCCATTTCACAGTGCTAATGCAATACACAACCATTTAAGCGTCGAAACAAGCAAAATATCTCGCAAATCGCGAAGATTTCGATTTTTTGGACGAAAAATGGCCATAACTTCCTTCCCGTTGGAGATATTTCGACGTTTAAGCGCTCGTTGAACTCCATTTCACAGTGCTAATGCAATGCGCAACCATTTAAGCGTCGAAACAAGCAAAATATCTCGCAAATCGCGAAGATTTCGATTTTTTGGACGAAAAATGGCCGTAATTTCCTTCCCGTTGGAGATATTTCGACGTTTAAGCGCTCGTTGAACTCCATTTCACAGTGCTAATGCAATGCACAACCATTTAAGCGTCGAAACAAGCAAAATATCTCGCAAATCGCGAATATTTCGATTTTTTGGACGAAAAATGGCCGTAACTTCCTTCCCGTTGGAGATATTTCGACGTTTAAGCGCTCGTTGAACTCCATTTCACAGTGCTAATGCAATGCACAACCATTTAAGCGTCGAAACAAGCAAAATATCTCGCAAATCGCGAAGATTTCGATGTTTTGGACGAAAAATGGCCATAACTTCCTTCCCGTTGGAGATATTTCGGCGTTTAAGTGCTCGTTGAACTCCATTTCACAGTGCTAATGCAATGCACAACCATTTAAGCGTCGAAACAAGCAAAATATCTCGCAAATCGCGAAGATTTCGATTTTTTGGACGAAAAATGGCCGTAACTTCCTTCCCGTTGGAGATATTTCGACGTTTAAGCGCTCGTTGAACTCCATTTCACAGTGCTAATGCAATGCACAACCATTTAAGCGTCGAAACAAGCAAAATATCTCGCAAATCGCGAAGATTTCGATTTTTTGGACGAAAAATGGCCGTAACTTCCTTCCCGTTAGAGATATTTCGACGTTTAAGCGCTCGTTGAACTCCATTTCACAGTGCTAATGCAATGCACAACCATTTAAGCGTCGAAACAAGCAAAATATCTCGCAAATCGCGAAGATTTCGATTTTTTGGACGAAGAATGGCCGTAACTTCCTTCCCGTTGGAGATATTTCGACGTTTAAGCGCTCGTTGAACTCCATTTCACAGTGCTAATGCAATGCACAACCATTTAAGCGTCGAAACAAGCAAAATATCTCGCAAATCGCGAAGATTTCGATTTTTTGGACGAAAAATGGCCATAACTTCCTTCCCGTTGGAGATATTTCGACGTTTAAGCGCTCGTTGAACTCCATTTCACAGTGCTAATGCAACGCACAACCATTTAAGCGTCGAAACAAGCAAAATATCTCGCAAATCGCGAATATTTCGATTTTTTGGACGAAAAATGGCCGTAACTTCCTTCCCGTTGGAGATATTTCGACGTTTAAGCGCTCGTTGAACTCCATTTCACAGTGCTAATGCAATGCACAACCATTTAAGCGTCGACACAAGCAAAATATCTCGCAAATCGCGAAGATTTCGATTTTTTGGACGAAAAATGGCCGTAACTTCCTTCCCGTTGGAGATATTTCGACGTTTAAGCGCCCGTTGAACTCCATTTCACAGTGCTAATGCAATGCACAACCATTTAAGCTTCGAAACAAGCAAAATATCTCGCAAATCGCGAAGATTTCGATTTTTTGGACGAAAAATGGCCGTAACTTCCTTCCCGTTAGAGATATTTCGACGTTTAAGCGCTCGTTGAACTCCATTTCACAGTGCTAATGCAATGCACAACCATTTAAGCGTCGAAACAAGCAAAATATCTCGCAAATCGCGAAGATTTCGATTTTTTGGACGAAAAATGGCCATAACTACCTTCCCGTTGGAGATATTTCGACGTTTAAGCGCTCGTTGAACTCCATTTCACAGTGCTAATGCAATGCACAACCATTTAAGCGTCGAAACAAGCAAAATATCTCGCAAATCGCCAAGATTTCGATTTTTTGGACGAAAAATGGCCGTAACTTCCTTCCCGTTGGAGATATTTCGACGTTTAAGCGCTCGTTGAACTCCATTTCACAGTGCTAATGCAATGCACAACCATTTAAGCGTCGAAACAAGCAAAATATCTCGCAAATCGCGAATATTTCGATTTTTTGGACGAAAAATGGCCGTAACTTCCTTCCCGTTGGAGATATTTCGACGTTTAAGCGTTCGTTGATCTCCATTTCACAGTGCTAATGCAATGCACAACCATTTAAGCGTCGAAACAAGCAAAATATCTCGCAAATCGCGAAGATTTTGATTTTTTGGAAGAAAAATGGCCGTAACTTCCTTCCCGTTGGAGATATTTCAACGTTTAAGCGCTCGTTGAACTCCATTTCACAGTGCTAATGCAATGCACAACCATTTAAGCGTCGAAACAAGCAAAATATCTCGCAAATCGCGAAGATTTCGATTTTTTGGACGAAAAATGGCCGTAACTTCCTTCCCGTTAGAGATATTTCGACGTTTAAGCGCCCGTTGAACTCCATTTCACAGTGCTAATGCAATGCACAACCATTTAAGCGTCGAAACAAGCAAAATATCTCGCAAATCGCGAAGATTTTGATTTTTTGGAAGAAAAATGGCCGTAACTTCCTTCCCGTTGGAGATATTTCAACGTTTAAGCGCTCGTTGAACTCCATTTCACAGTGCTAATGCAATGCACAACCATTTAAGCGTCGAAACAAGCAAAATATCTCGCAAATCGCGAAGATTTCGATTTTTTGGACGAAAAATGGCTATAACTTCCTTCCCGTTGGAGATATTTCGACGTTTAAGCGCTCGTTGAACTCCATTTCACAGTGCTAATGCAATGCACAACCATTTAAGCGTCGAAACAAGCAAAATATCTCGCAAATCGCGAAGATTTTGATTTTTTGGAAGAAAGATGGCCGTAACTTCCTTCCCGTTGGAGATATTTCGACGTTTAAGCGCTCGTTGAACTCCATTTCACAGTGCTAATGCAATGCACAACCATTTAAGCTTCGAAAAAAGCAAAATATCTCGCAAATCGCGAAGATTTCGATTTTTTGGACGAGAAATGGCCATAACTTCCTTCCCGTTGGAGATATTTCGGCGTTTAAGCGCTCGTTGAACTCCATTTCACAGTGCTAATGCAATGCACAACCATTTAAGCGTCGAAACAAGCAAAATATCTCGCAAATCGCGAAGATTTCGATTTTTTGGACGAAAAATGGCCGTAACTTCCTTCCCGTTGGAGATATTTCGACGTTTAAGCGCTCGTTGAACTCCATTTCACAGTGCTAATGCAATACACAACCATTTAAGCGTCGAAACAAGCAAAATATCTCGCAAATCGCGAAGATTTCGATTTTTTGGACGAAAAATGGCCATAACTTCCTTCCCGTTGGAGATGTTTCGACGTTTAAGCGCTCGTTGAACTCCATTTCACAGTGCTAATGCAATGCGCAACCATTTAAGCGTCGAAACAAGCAAAATATCTCGCAAATCGCGAAGATTTCGATTTTTTGGACGAAAAATGGCCGTAATTTCCTTCCCGTTGGAGATATTTCGACGTTTAAGCGCTCGTTGAACTCCATTTCACAGTGCTAATGCAATGCACAACCATTTAAGCGTCCAAACAAGCAAAATATCTCGCAAATCGCGAATATTTCGATTTTTTGGACGAAAAATGGCCGTAACTTCCTTCCCGTTGGAGATATTTCGACGTTTAAGCGCTCGTTGAACTCCATTTCACAGTGCTAATGCAATGCACAACCATTTAAGCGTCGAAACAAGCAAAATATCTCGCAAATCGCGAAGATTTCGATGTTTTGGACGAAAAATGGCCATAACTTCCTTCCCGTTGGAGATATTTCGGCGTTTAAGTGCTCGTTGAACTCCATTTCACAGTGCTAATGCAATGCACAACCATTTAAGCGTCGAAACAAGCAAAATATCTCGCAAATCGCGAAGATTTCGATTTTTTGGACGAAAAATGGCCGTAACTTCCTTCCCGTTGGAGATATATCGACGTTTAAGCGCTCGTTGAACTCCATTTCACAGTGCTAATGCAATGCACAACCATTTAAGCGTCGAAACAAGCAAAATATCTCGCAAATCGCGAATATTTCGATTTTTTGGACGAAAAATGGCCGTAACTTCCTTCCCGTTGGAGATATTTCGACGTTTAAGCGTTCGTTGATCTCCATTTCACAGTGCTAATGCAATGCACAACCATTTAAGCGTCGAAACAAGCAAAATATCTCGCAAATCGCGAAGATTTTGATTTTTTGGAAGAAAAATGGCCGTAACTTCCTTCCCGTTGGAGATATTTCAACGTTTAAGCGCTCGTTGAACTCCATTTCACAGTGCTAATGCAATGCACAACCATTTAAGCGTCGAAACAAGCAAAATATCTCGCAAATCGCGAAGATTTCGATTTTTTGGACGAAAAATGGCTATAACTTCCTTCCCGTTGGAGATATTTCGACGTTTAAGCGCTCGTTGAACTCCATTTCACAGTGCTAATGCAATGCACAACCATTTAAGCTTCGAAAAAAGCAAAATATCTCGCAAATCGCGAAGATTTCGATTTTTTGGACGAAAAATGGCCATAACTTCCTTCCCGTTGGAGATATTTCGGCGTTTAAGCGCTCGTTGAACTCCATTTCACAGTGCTAATGCAATGCACAACCATTTAAGCGTCGAAACAAGCAAAATATCTCGCAAATCGCGAAGATTTCGATTTTTTGGACGAAAAATGGCCGTAACTTCCTTCCCGTTGGAGATATTTCGACGTTTAAGCGCTCGTTGAACTCC
>NW_027468986.1:0-59124 GCF_051014615.1 Bombus vancouverensis nearcticus
CTAAATCTTCGCGATTTGCGAGATATTTTGATTGTTTCGACTCTTAAATGGTTGTGCATTACATTAGCACTGTGAAATGGAGTTCAACGATTGCTTAAACGTCGAATTATCTCCAACGGGAAGGAAATGACGGCTATTTTTCGTAAAAATCGACTAAATCTTCGCGATTTGCGATATATTCTGGTTGTTTCGACGCTTAAATGGTTGTGCATTGCATTATGACTGTGAAATGGAGATCAACGAGTGCTTAAACGACGAAATATCTCCAACGGGAAGGAAATGACGGCTATTTTTCGTCAAAATCGATGAAATCTTGGCGATTTGCGAGATATTTTGATTGTTTCGACTCTTAAATGGTTGTGCATTGCATTAGCACTGTGAAATGGAGTTCAACGAGCGCTTAAACGTCGAAATATCTCCAACGGGAAGGAAATGACGGCTATTTTTCGTCAAAATCGACGAAATCTTCGCGATTTGCGAGATATTTGATTGTTTCGACTCTTAAATGGTTGTGCATTACATTAGCACTGTGAAATGGAGTTCAACGATTGCTTAAACGTCGAATTATCTCCAACGGGAAGGAAATGACGGCTATTTTTCGTAAAAATCGACTAAATCTTCGCGATTTGCGAGATATTCTGGTTGTTTCGACGCTTAAATGGTTGTGCATTGCATTAGCACTGTGAAATGGAGTTCTACGAGTGCTTAAACGTCGAAATATCTCCAACGGGAAGGAAATGACGGCTATTTTTCGTCAAAATCGACGAAATCTTCGCGATTTGCGAGATATTCTGGTTGTTTCGACGCGTAAATGGTTGTGCATTGCATTAGCACTGTGAAATGGAGTTCAACGAGTGCTTAAACGTCGAAATATCTCCAACGGGAAGGAAGTGACGGCTATTTTTCGTCAAAATCGACAAAATCTTCGCGATTTGCGGGATATTCTGGTTGTTTCGACGCTTAAATGGTTGTGCATTGCATTAGCACTGTGAAATGGAGTTCAACGAGTGCTTGAACGACGAAATATCTCCAACGGGAAGGAAATGACGGCTATTTTTCGTCAAAATCGATGAAAGCTTGGCGATGTGCGAGATATTTTGATTGTTTCGACGCTTAAATGGTTGTGCATTGCATTGGCACTGTGAAATGGAGTTCTACGAGTGCTTAAACGACGAAATATCTCCAACGGGAAGGGAAATGACGGCTATTTTTCGTCAAAATCGAAGAAATCGCGATTTGCGAGATATTTTGATTGTTTCGACTCTTAAATGGTTGTGCATTACATTAGCACTGTGAAGTGGAGTACAACGAGTGCTTAAACGTCGAAATATCTCCAACGGGAAGGAAATGACGGCTATTTTCGTCAAAGTCGACGAAATCTTCGCGATTTGCGACATATTTTGATTGTTTCGACGCTTAAATGGTTGTGCATTGCATTAGCACTGTGAAATGGAGTTCAACGAGTGCTTAAACGTCGAAATATCTCCAACGGGAAGGAAATGACGGCTATTTTTCGTCAAAATCGACTAAATCTTCGCGATTTGCGAGATATTTTGATTGTTTCGACTCTTAAATGGTTGTGCATTACATTAGCAGTGTGAAATGGAGTTCAACGATTGCTTAAACGTCGAATTATCTCCAACGGAAGGAAATGACGGCTATTTTTCGTAAAAATCGACTAAATCTTCGCGATTTGCGAGATATTCTGGTTGTTTCGACGCTTAAATGGTTGTGCATTGCATTAGCACTGTGAAATGGAGTTCTACGAGTGCTTAAACGACGAAATATCTCCAACGGGAAGGAAATGACGGCTATTTTTCGTCAAAATCGATGAAATCTTGGCGATTTGCGAGATATTTTGATTGTTTCGACGATTAAATGGTTGTGCATTGCATTAGCACTGTGAAATGGAGTTCAACGAGCGCTTAAACGTCGAAATATCTCCAACGGGAAGGAAATGACGGATATTTTTCGTCAAAATCGACGAAATCTTGGCGATTTGCGAGATATTCTGGTTGTTTCGACGCGTAGATGGTTGTGCATTGCATTAGCACTGTGAAATGGAGTTCAACGAGTGCTTAAACGTCGAAATATCTCCAAAGGGAAGGAAATGACGGCTATTTTTCGTCAAAATCGACAAAATTTTCGCGATTTGCGAGATATTCTGGTTGTTTCGACGCTTAAATGGTTGTGCATTGCATTAGCACTGTGAAATGGAGTTCAACGAGTACTTAAACGACGAAATATCTCCAACGGGAAGGAAATGACGGCTATTTTTCGTCAAAATCGATGAAATCTTGGCGATTTGCGAGATATTTTGATTGTTTCGACGCTTAAATGGTTGTGCATTGCATTAGCACTGTGAAATGGAGTTCAACGAGTGCTTAAACGTCGAAATATCTCCAACGGGAAGGAAATGACGGCTATTTTCGTCAAAATCGATGAAATCTAGGCGATTTGCGAGATATTTTGATTGTTTCGACTCTTAAATGGTTGTGCATTGCATTAGCACTGTGAAATGGAGTTCAACGAGCGCCTAAACGTCGAAATATCTCCAACGGGAAGGAAATGACGGATATTTTTCGTCAAAATCGACGAAATCTTCGCGATTTGCGAGATATTCTGGTAGTTTCGACGCTTAAATGGTTGTGCATTGCATTAGCACTGTGAAATGGAGTTCAACGAGTGCTTAAAAGACGAAATATCTCCAACGGGAAGGAAATGACGGCTATTTTTCGTCAAAATCGATGAAATCTTGGCGATTTGCGAGATATTTTGATTGTTTCGACGCTTAAATGGTTGTGCATTGCATTGGCACTGTGAAATGGAGTTCTACGAGTGCTTAAACGACGAAATATCTCCAACGGGAAGGGAAATGACGGCTATTTTTCGTCAAAATCGAAGAAATCTTCGCGATTTGATAGATATTTTGATTGTTTCGACTCTTAAATGGTTGTGCATTACATTAGCACTGTGAAGTGGAGTACAACGAGTGCTTAAACGTCGAAATATCTCCAACGGGAAGGAAATGACGGCTATTTTCGTCAAAATCGACGAAGTCTTCGCGATTTGCGACATATTTTGATTGTTTCGACGCTTAAATGGTTGTGCATTGCATTAGCACTGTGAAATGGAGTTCAACGAGTGCTTAAACGACGAAATATCTCCAACGGGAAGGAAATGACGGCTATTTTTCGTCAAAATCGATGAAATCTTGGCGATGTGCGAGATATTTTGATTGTTTCGACGCTTAAATGGTTGTGCATTGCATTGGCACTGTGAAATGGAGTTCTACGAGTGCTTAAACGACGAAATATCTCCAACGGGAAGGGAAATGACGGCTATTTTTCGTCAAAATCGAAGAAATCTTCGCGATTTGCGAGATATTTTGATTGTTTCGACTCTTAAATGGTTGTGCATTACATTAGCACTGTGAAGTGGAGTACAACGAGTGCTTAAACGTCGAAATATCTCCAACGGGAAGGAAGTGACGGCTATTTTCGTCAAAGTCGACGAAGTCTTCGCGATTTGCGACATATTTTGATTGTTTCGACGCTTAAATGGTTGTGCATTGCATTAGCACTGTGAAATGGAGTTCAACGAGTGCTTAAACGTCGAAATATCTCCAACGGGAAGGAAATGACGGCTATTTTTTGTCAAAATCGACTAAATCTTCGCGATTTGCGAGATATTTTGATTGTTTCGACTCTTAAATGGTTGTGCATTACATTAGCAGTGTGAAATGGAGTTCAACGATTGCTTAAACGTCGAATTATCTCCAACGGGAAGGAAATGACGGCTATTTTTCGTAAAATCGACTAAATCTTCGCGATTTGCGAGATATTCTGGTTGTTTCGACGCTTAAATGGTTGTGCATTGCATTAGCACTGTGAAATGGAGTTCTACGAGTGCTTAAACGACGAAATATCTCCAACGGGAAGGAAATGACGGCTATTTTTCGTCAAAATCGACGAAATCTTGGCGATTTGCGAGATATTCTGGTTGTTTCGACGCGTAAATGGTTGTGCATTGCATTAGCACTGTGAAATGGAGTTCAACCAGTGCTTAAACGTCGAAATATCTCCAAAGGGAAGGAAATGACGGCTATTTTTCGTCAAAATCGACAAAATCTTCGCGATTTGCGAGATATTCTGGTTGTTTCGACGCTTAAATGGTTGTGCATTGCATTAGCACTGTGAAATGGAGTTCAACGAGTACTTAAACGACGAAATATCTCCAACGGGAAGGAAATGACGGCTATTTTTCGTCAAAATCGATGAAATCTTGGCGATTTGCGAGATATTTTGATTGTTTCGACGCTTAAATGGTTGTGCATTGCATTAGCACTGTGAAATGGAGTTCAACGAGTGCTTAAACGTCGAAATATCTCCAACGGGAAGGAAATGACGGCTATTTTCGTCAAAATCGATGAAATCTAGGCGATTTGCGAGATATTTTGATTGTTTCGACTCTTAAATGGTTGTGCATTGCATTAGCACTGTGAAATGGAGTTCAACGAGCGCTTAAACGTCGAAATATCTCCAACGGGAAGGAAATGACGGATATTTTTCGTCAAAATCGACGAAATCTTCGCGATTTGCGAGATATTCTGGTAGTTTCGACGCTTAAATGGTTGTGCATTGCATTAGCACTGTGAAATGGAGTTCAACGAGTGCTTAAAAGACGAAATATCTCCAACGGGAAGGAAATGACGGCTATTTTTCGTCAAAATCGATGAAATCTTGGCGATTTGCGAGATGTTTTGATTGTTTCGACTCTTAAATGGTTGTGCATTACATTAGCACTGTGAAATGGAGTTCAACGAGTGCTTAAACGTCGAAATATCACCAACGGGAAGGAAATGACGGCTATTTTCGTCAAAATCGATGAAATCTTGGCGATTTGCGAGATATTTTGATTGTTTCGACTCTTAAATGGTTGTGCATTGCATTCGCACTGTGAACTGGAGTTCAACGAGTGCTTAAACGTCGAAATATCTCCAACGGGAAGGAAATGACGGCTATTTTTCGTCAAAATCGATGAAATCTTGGCGATTTGCGAGATATTTTGATTGTTTCGACTCTTAAATGGTTGGGCATTACATTAGCACTGTGAAATGGAGTTCAACGAGTGCTTAAACGTCGAAATATCTCCAACGGGAAGGAAATGACGGCTATTTTTCGTCAAAATCGATGAAATCTTGGCGATTTGCGAGATATTTTGATTGTTTCGACTCTTAAATGGTTGTGCATTACATTAGCACTGTGAAATGGAGTTCAACGAGTGCTTAAACGTCGAAATGTCTCCAACGGGAAGGAAATGACGGCTATTTTTCGTCAAAATCGACGAAATCTTCGCTATTTGCGAGATATTCTGGTTGTTTCGACGCTTAAATGGTTGTGCATTGCATTAGCACTGTGAAATGGAGTTCAACGAGTGCTTAAACGTCGAAATATCTCCAACGGGAAGGAAATGACGGCTATTTTTCGTCAAAATCGACTAAATCTTCGCGATTTGCGAGATATTTTGATTGTTTCGACTCTTAAATGGTTGTGCATTACATTAGCACTGTGAAATGGAGTTCAACGATTGCTTAAACGTCGAATTATCTCCAACGGGAAGGAAATGACGGCTATTTTTCGTAAAAATCGACTAAATCTTCGCGATTTGCGATATATTCTGGTTGTTTCGACGCTTAAATGGTTGTGCATTGCATTATGACTGTGAAATGGAGATCAACGAGTGCTTAAACGACGAAATATCTCCAATGGGAAGGAAATGACGGCTATTTTTCGTCAAAATCGATGAAATCTTGGCGATTTGCGAGATATTTTGATTGTTTCGACCCTTAAATGGTTGTGCATTGCATTAGCACTGTGAAATGGAGTTCAACGAGCGCTTAAACGTCGAAATATCTCCAACGGGAAGGAAATGACGGCTATTTTTCGTCAAAATCGACGAAATCTTCGCGATTTGCGAGATATTTTGATTGTTTCGACTCTTAAATGGTTGTGCATTACATTAGCACTGTGAAATGGAGTTCAACGATTGCTTAAACGTCGAATTATCTCCAACGGGAAGGAAATGACGGCTATTTTTCGTAAAAATCGACTAAATCTTCGCGATTTGCGAGATATTCTGGTAGTTTCGACGCTTAAATGGTTGTGCATTGCATTAGCACTGTGGAATGGAGTTCAACGAGCGCTTAAACGTCGAAATATCTCCAACGGGAAGGAAATGACGGCTATTTTTCGTCAAAATCGACTAAATCTTCGCGATTTGCGAGATATTCTGGTTGTTTCGACGCTTAAATGGTTGTGCATTGCATTAGCACTGTGGAATGGAGTTCAACGAGCGCTTAAACGTCGAAATATCTCCAACGGGAAGGAAATGACGGCTATTTTTCGTCAAAATCGACGAAATCTTCGCGATTTGCGAGATATTCTGGTTGTTTCGACGCATAAATGGTTGTGCATTGCATTAGCACTGTGGAATGGAGTTCAACGAGCGCTTAAACGTCGAAATATCTCCAACGGGAAGGAAATGACGGCTATTTTTCGTCAAAATCGACTAAATCTTCGCGATTTGCGAGATATTTTGATTGTTTCGACTCTTAAATGGTTGTGCATTACATTAGCACTGTGAAATGGAGTTCAACTATTGCTTAAACGTCGAATTATCTCCAACGGGAAGGAAATGACGGCTATTTTTCGTAAAAATCGACTAAATCTTCGCGATTTGCGAGATATTCTGGTTGTTTCGACGCATAAATGGTTGTGCATTGCATTAGCACTGTGGAATGGAGTTCAACGAGCGCTTAAACGTCGAAATATCTCCAACGGGAAGGACATGACGGCTATTTTCGTCAAAATCGACGAAATCTTCGCGATTTGCGAGATATTCTGGTTGTTTCGACGCTTAAATGGTTGTGCATTGCATTAGCACTGTGAAATGGAGTTCAACGAGCGCTTAAACGTCGAAATATCTCCAACGGGAAGGAAATGACTGCTATTTTTCGTCAAAATCGACGAAATCTTCGCGATTTGCGAGATATTCTGGTTGTTTCGACGCTTAAATGGTTGTGCATTGCATTAGCACTGTGAAATGGAGTTCAACGAGCGCTTAAACGTCGAAATATCTCCAACGGGAAGGAAATGACGGCTATTTTTCGTCAAAATCGATGAAATCTTGGCGATTTGCGAGATATTTTGATTGTTTCGACGCTTAAATGGTTGTGCATTGCATTAGCACTGTGAAATGGAGTTCAACGAGTGCTTAAACGACGAAATATCTCCAACGGGAAGGAAATGACGGCTATTTTTCGTCAAAATCGATGAAATCTTGGCGATTTGCGAGATATTTTGATTGTTTCGACGCTTAAATGGTTGTGCATTGCATTCGCACTGTGAAATGGAGTTCAACGAGTGCTTAAACGTCGAAATATCTCCAACGGGAAGGAAATGACGGCTATTTTTCGTCAAAATCGACGAAATCTTCGCGATTTGCGAGATATTCTGGTTGTTTCGACGCTTAAATGGTTGTGCATTGCATTAGCACTGTGAAATGGTGTTCTACGAGTGCTTAAACGACGAAATATCTTCAACGGGAAGGAAATGACGGCTATTTTTCGTCAAAATCGATGAAATCTTGGCGATTTGCGAGATATTTTGATTGTTTCGACTCTTAAATGGTTGTGCATTACATTAGCACTGTGAAATGGAGTTCAACGAGTGCTTAAACGTCGAAATATCTCCAACGGGAAGGAAATGACGGCTATTTTCGTCAAAATCGATGAAATCTTGGCGATTTGCGAGATATTTTGATTGTTTCGACTCTTAAGTGGTTGTGCATTGCATTAGCACTGTGAAATGGAGTTCAACGAGCGCTTAAACGTCGAAATATCTCCAACGGGAAGGAAATGACGGATATTTTTCGTCAAAATCGACGAAATCTTCGCGATTTGCGAGATATTCTGGTAGTTTCGACGCTTAAATGGTTGTGCATTGCATTAGCACTGTGAAATGGAGTTCAACGAGTGCTTAAAAGACGAAATATCTCCAACGGGAAGCAAATGACGGCTATTTTTCGTCAAAATCGATGAAATCTTGGCGATTTGCGAGATGTTTTGATTGTTTCGACTCTTAAATGGTTGGGCATTACATTAGCACCGTGAAATGGAGTTCAACGAGTGCTTAAACGTCGAAATATCTCCAACGGGAAGGAAATGACGGCTATTTATCGTCAAAATCGACGAAATCTTCGCGATTTGCGACATATTTTGATTGTTTCGACGCTTAAATGGTTGTGCATTGCATTAGCACTGTGAAATGGAGTTCAACGAGTGCTTAAACGTCGAAATATCTCCAACGGGAAGGAAATGACGGCTATTTTTCGTCAAAATCGACTAAATCTTCGCGATTTGCGAGATATTTTGATTGTTTCGACTCTTAAATGGTTGTGCATTACATTAGCACTGTGAAATGGAGTTCAACGATTGCTTAAACGTCGAATTATCTCCAACGGGAAGGAAATGACGGCTATTTTTCGTAAAAATCGACTAAATCTTCGCGATTTGCGAGATATTCTGGTTGTTTCGACGCTTAAATGGTTGTGCATTGCATTAGCACTGTGGAATGGAGTTCAACGAGCGCTTAAACGTCGAAATATCTCCAACGGGAAGGACATGACGGCTATTTTTCGTCAAAATCGACAAAATCTTCGCGATTTGCGAGATATTCTGGTTGTTTCGTCGCTTAAATGGTTGTGCATTGCATTAGCACTGTGAAATGGAGTTCAACGAGCGCTTAAACGTCGAAATATCTCCAACGGGAAGGAAATGACGGCTATTTTTCGTCAAAATCGACGAAATCTTCGCGATTTGCGAGATATTCTGGTTGTTTCGACGCGTAAATGGTTGTGCATTGCATTAGCACTGTGAAATGGAGTTCAACGAGTGCTTAAACGTCGAAATATCTCCAACGGGAAGGAAATGACGGCTATTTTTCGTCAAAATCGACAAAATCTTCGCGATTTGCGAGATATTCTGGTTGTTTCGACGCTTAAATGGTTGTGCATTGCATTAGCACTGTGAAGTGGAGTACAACGAGTGCTTAAACGTCGAAATATCTCCAACGGGAAGGAAATGACGGCTATTTTCGTCAAAATCGACGAAATCTTCGCGATTTGCGACATATTTTGATTGTTTCGACGCTTAAATGGTTGTGCATTGCATTAGCACTGTGAAATGGAGTTCAACGAGTGCTTAAACGTCGAAATATCTCCAACGGGAAGGAAATGACGGCTATTTTTCGTCAAAATCGACTAAATCTTCGCGATTTGCGAGATATTTTGATTGCTTCGACTCTTAAATGGTTGTGCATTACATTAGCACTGTGAAATGGAGTTCAACGCTTGCTTAAACGTCGAAATATCTCCAACGGGAAGGAAATGACGGCTATTTTTCGTAAAAATCGACTAAATCTTCGCGATTTGCGAGATATTCTGGTTGTTTCGACGCTTAAATGGTTGTGCATTGCATTAGCACTGTGAAATGGAGTTCAACGAGTGCTTAAACGACGAAATATCTCCAACGGGAAGGAAATGACGGCTATTTTCGTCAAAATCGATGAAATCTAGGCGATTTGCGAGATATTTTGATTGTTTCGACTCTTAAATGGTTGTGCATTGCATTAGCACTGTGAAATGGAGTTCAACGAGCGCTTAAACGTCGAAATATCTCCAACGGGAAGGAAATGACGGATATTTTTTGTCAAAATCGACGAAATCTTCGCGATTTGCGAGATATTCTGGTAGTTTCGACGCTTAAATGGTTGTGCATTGCATTAGCACTGTGAAATGGAGTTCAACGAGTGCTTAAAAGACGAAATATCTCCAACGGGAAGGAAATGACGGCTATTTTTCGTCAAAATCGATGAAATCTTGGCGATTTGCGAGATGTTTTGATTGTTTCGACTCTTAAATGGTTGTGCATTACATTAGCACTGTGAAGTGGAGTACAACGAGTGCTTAAACGTCGAAATATCTCCAACGGGAAGGAAATGACGGCTATTTTCGTCAAAGTCGACGAAATCTTCGCGATTTGCGAGATATTCTGGTTGTTTCGACGCTTAAATGGTTGTGCATTGCATTAGCACTGTGGAATGGAGTTCAACGAGCGCTTAAACGTCGAAATATCTCCAACGGGAAGGACATGACGGCTATTTTTCGTCAAAATCGACAAAATCTTCGCGATTTGCGAGATATTCTGGTTGTTTCGTCGCTTAAATGGTTGTGCATTGCATTAGCACTGTGAAATGGAGTTCAACGAGCGCTTAAACGTCGAAATATCTCCAACGGGAAGGAAATGACGGCTATTTTTCGTCAAAATCGACGAAATCTTCGCGATTTGCGAGATATTCTGGTTGTTTCGACGCGTAAATGGTTGTGCATTGCATTAGCACTGTGAAATGGAGTTCAACGAGTGCTTAAACGTCGAAATATCTCCAACGGGAAGGAAATGACGGCTATTTTTCGTCAAAATCGACAAAATCTTCGCGATTTGCGAGATATTCTGGTTGTTTCGACGCTTAAATGGTTGTGCATTGCATTAGCACTGTGAAGTGGAGTACAACGAGTGCTTAAACGTCGAAATATCTCCAACGGGAAGGAAATGACGGCTATTTTCGTCAAAATCGACGAAATCTTCGCGATTTGCGACATATTTTGATTGTTTCGACGCTTAAATGGTTGTGCATTGCATTAGCACTGTGAAATGGAGTTCAACGAGTGCTTAAACGTCGAAATATCTCCAACGGGAAGGAAATGACGGCTATTTTTCGTCAAAATCGACTAAATCTTCGCGATTTGCGAGATATTTTGATTGCTTCGACTCTTAAATGGTTGTGCATTACATTAGCACTGTGAAATGGAGTTCAACGCTTGCTTAAACGTCGAAATATCTCCAACGGGAAGGAAATGACGGCTATTTTTCGTAAAAATCGACTAAATCATCGCGATTTGCGAGATATTCTGGTTGTTTCGACGCTTAAATGGTTGTGCATTGCATTAGCACTGTGAAATGGAGTTCAACGAGTGCTTAAACGACGAAATATCTCCAACGGGAAGGAAATGACGGCTATTTTCGTCAAAATCGATGAAATCTAGGCGATTTGCGAGATATTTTGATTGTTTCGACTCTTAAATGGTTGTGCATTGCATTAGCACTGTGAAATGGAGTTCAACGAGCGCTTAAACGTCGAAATATCTCCAACGGGAAGGAAATGACGGATATTTTTTGTCAAAATCGACGAAATCTTCGCGATTTGCGAGATATTCTGGTAGTTTCGACGCTTAAATGGTTGTGCATTGCATTAGCACTGTGAAATGGAGTTCAACGAGTGCTTAAAAGACGAAATATCTCCAACGGGAAGGAAATGACGGCTATTTTTCGTCAAAATCGATGAAATCTTGGCGATTTGCGAGATGTTTTGATTGTTTCGACTCTTAAATGGTTGGGCATTACATTAGCACTGTGAAATGGAGTTCAACGAGTGCTTAAACGTCGAAATATCTCCAACGGGAAGGAAATGACGGCTATTTATCGTCAAAATCGACGAAATCTTCGCGATTTGCGACATATTTTGATTGTTTCGACGCTTAAATGGTTGTGCATTGCATTAGCACTGTGAAATGGAGTTCAACGATTGCTTAAACGTCGAATTATCTCCAACGGGAAGGAAATGACGGCTATTTTTCGTCAAAATCGACGAAATCTTCGCGATTTGCGAGATATTCTGGTTGTTTCGACGCTTAAATTGTTGTGCATTGCATTAGCACTGTGAAATGGAGTTCTACGAGTGCTTAAACGACGAAATATCTCCAACGGGAAGGAAATGACGGCTATTTTTCGTCAAAATCGATGAAATCCTGGCGATTTGCGAGATATTTTGATTGTTTCGACTCTTAAATGGTTGTGCATTGCATTAGCACTGTGAAATGGAGTTCAACGAGTGCTTAAACGTCGAAATATCTCCAACGGGAAGGAAATGACGGCTATTTTTCGTCAAAATCGAAGAAATCTTCGCGATTTGCGAGATATTCTGGTTGTTTCGACGCGTAGATGGTTGTGCATTGCATTAGCACTGTGAAATGGAGTTCAACGAGTGCTTAAACGTCGAAATATCTCCAACGGGAAGGAAATGACGGCTATTTTTCGTCAAAATCGACAAAATCTTCGCGATTTGCGAGATATTCTGGTTGTTTCGACGCTTAAATGGTTGTGCATTGCATTAGCACTGTGAAATGGAGTTCAACGAGTGCTTAACCGACGAAATATCTCCAACGGGAAGGAAATGACGGCTATTTTTCGTCAAAATCGATGAAATCTTGGCGATGTGCGAGATATTTTGATTGTTTCGACGCTTAAATGGTTGTGCATTGCATTGGCACTGTGAAATGGAGTTCTACGAGTGCTTAAACGACGAAATATCTCCAACGGGAAGGGAAATGACGGCTATTTTTCGTCAAAATCGAAGAAATCTTCGCGATTTGCGAGATATTTTGATTGTTTCGACTCTTAAATGGTTGTGCATTACATTAGCACTGTGAAGTGGAGTACAACGAGTGCTTAAACGTCGAAATATCTCCAACTCGAAGGAAATGACGGCTATTTTCGTCAAAATCGACGAAATCTTCGCGATTTGCGACATATTTTGATTGTTTCGACGCTTAAATGGTTGTGCATTGCATTAGCACTGTGAAATGGAGTTCAACGAGTGCTTAAACGTCGAAATATCTCCAACGGGAAGGAAATGACGTCTATTTTTCGTCAAAATCGACTAAATCTTCGCGATTTGCGAGATATTTTGATTGTTTCGACTCTTAAATGGTTGTGCATTACATTAGCACTGTGAAATGGAGTTCAACGATTGCTTAAACGTCGAATTATCTCCAACGGGAAGGAAATGACGGCTATTTTTCGTAAAAATCGACTAAATCTTCGCGATTTGCGAGATATTCTGGTTGTTTCGACGCTTAAATGGTTGTGCATTGCATTAGCACTGTGAAATGGAGTTCTACGAGTGCTTAAACGACGAAATATCTCCAACGGGAAGGAAATGACGGCTATTTTTCGTCAAAATCGATGAAATCTTGGCGATTTGCGAGATATTTTGATTGTTTCGACGATTAAATGGTTGTGCATTGCATTAGCACTGTGAAATGGAGTTCAACGAGCGCTTAAACGTCGAAATATCTCCAACGGGAAGGAAATGACGGATATTTTTCGTCAAAATCGACGAAATCTTGGCGATTTGCGAGATATTCTGGTTGTTTCGACGCGTAAATGGTTGTGCATTGCATTAGCACTGTGAAATGGAGTTCAACGAGTGCTTAAACGTCGAAATATCTCCAACGGGAAGAAATGACGGCTATTTTTCGTCAAAATCGACAAAATCTTCGCGATTTGCGAGATATTCTGGTTGTTTCGACGCTTAAATGGTTGTGCATTGCATTAGCACTGTGAAATGGAGTTCAACGAGTGCTTAAACGTCGAAATATCTCCAACGGGAAGGAAATGACGGCTATTTTTCGTCAAAATCGACGAAATCTTCGCGATTTGCGAGATATTCTGGTTGTTTCGACGCTTAAATGGATGTGCATTGCATTAGCACTGTGAAATGGAGTTCTACGAGTGCTTAAACGACGAAATATCTCCAACGGGAAGGAAATGACGGCTATTTTTCGTCAAAATCGATGAAATCTTGGCGATTTGCGAGATATTTTGATTGTTTCGACTCTTAAATGGTTGTGCATTACATTAGCACTGTGAAATGGAGTTCAACGAGTGCTTAAACGTCGAAATATCACCAACGGGAAGGAAATGACGGCTATTTTCGTCAAAATCGATGAAATCTTGGCGATTTGCGAGATATTTTGATTGTTTCGACTCTTAAATGGTTGTGCATTGCATTAGCACTGTGAAATGGAGTTCAACGAGTGCTTAAACGTCGAAATATCTCCAACGGGAAGGAAATGACGGCTATTTTTCGTCAAAATCGATGAAACCTTGGCGATTTGCGAGATATTTTGATTGTTTCGACTCTTAAATGGTTGGGCATTACATTAGCACTGTGAAATGGAGTTCAACGAGTGCTTAAACGTCGAAATATCTCCAACGGGAAGGAAATGACGGCTATTTTTCGTCAAAATCGATGAAATCTTGGCGATTTGCGAGATATTTTGATTGTTTCGACTCTTAAATGGTTGTGCATTACATTAGCACTGTGAAATGGAGTTCAACGAGTGCTTAAACGTCGAAATGTCTCCAACGGGAAGGAAATGACGGCTATTTTTCGTCAAAATCGACGAAATCTTCGCGATTTGCGAGATATTCTGGTTGTTTCGACGCTTAAATGGTTGTGCATTGCATTAGCACTGTGAAATGGAGTTCAACGAGTGCTTAAACGTCGAAATATCTCCAACGGGAAGGAAATGACGGCTATTTTTCGTCAAAATCGACTAAATCTTCGCGATTTGCGAGATATTTTGATTGTTTCGACTCTTAAATGGTTGTGCATTACATTAGCACTGTGAAATGGAGTTCAACGATTGCTTAAACGTCGAATTATCTCCAACGGGAAGGAAATGACGGCTATTTTTCGTAAAAATCGACTAAATCTTCGCGATTTGCGATATATTCTGGTTGTTTCGACGCTTAAATGGTTGTGCATTGCATTATGACTGTGAAATGGAGATCAACGAGTGCTTAAACGACGAAATATCTCCAACGGGAAGGAAATGACGGCTATTTTTCGTCAAAATCGATGAAATCTTGGCGATTTGCGAGATATTTTGATTGTTTCGACTCTTAAATGGTTGTGCATTGCATTAGCACTGTGAAATGGAGTTCAACGAGCGCTTAAACGTAGAAATATCTCCAACGGGAAGGAAATGACGGCTATTTTTCGTCAAAATCGACGAAATCTTCGCGATTTGCGAGATATTTTGATTGTTTCGACTCTTAAATGGTTGTGCATTACATTAGCACTGTGAAATGGAGTTCAACGATTGCTTAAACGTCGAATTATCTCCAACGGGAAGGAAATGACGGCTATTTTTCGTAAAAATCGACTAAATCTTCGCGATTTGCGAGATATTCTGGTTGTTTCGACGCTTAAATGGTTGTGCATTGCATTAGCACTGTGAAATGGAGTTCTACGAGTGCTTAAACGTCGAAATATCTCCAACGGGAAGGAAATGACGGCTATTTTTCGTCAAAATCGACGAAATCTTCGCGATTTGCGAGATATTCTGGTTGTTTCGACGCGTAAATGGTTGTGCATTGCATTAGCACTGTGAAATGGAGTTCAACGAGTGCTTAAACGTCGAAATATCTCCAACGGGAAGGAAGTGACGGCTATTTTTCGTCAAAATCGACAAAATCTTCGCGATTTGCGGGATATTCTGGTTGTTTCGACGCTTAAATGGTTGTGCATTGCATTAGCACTGTGAAATGGAGTTCAACGAGTGCTTGAACGACGAAATGTCTCCAACGGGAAGGAAATGACGGCTATTTTTCGTCAAAATCGATGAAATCTTGGTGATGTGCGAGATATTTTGATTGTTTCGACGCTTAAATGGTTGTGCATTGCATTGGCACTGTGAAATGGAGTTCTACGAGTGCTTAAACGACGAAATATCTCCAACGGGAAGGGAAATGACGGCTATTTTTCGTCAAAATCGAAGAAATCTTCGCGATTTGCGAGATATTTTGATTGTTTCGACTCTTAAATGGTTGTGCATTACATTAGCACTGTGAAGTGGAGTACAACGAGTGCTTAAACGTCGAAATATCTCCAACGGGAAGGAAATGACGGCTATTTTCGTCAAAATCGACGAAATCTTCGCGATTTGCGACATATTTTGATTGTTTCGACGCTTAAATGGTTGTGCATTGCATTAGCACTGTGAAATGGAGTTCAACGAGTGCTTAAACGACGAAATATCTCCAACGGGAAGGAAATGACGGCTATTTTTCGTCAAAATCGATGAAATCTTGGCGATGTGCGAGATATTTTGATTGTTTCGACGCTTAAATGGTTGTGCATTGCATTGGCACTGTGAAATGGAGTTCTACGAGTGCTTAAACGACGAAATATCTCCAACGGGAAGGGAAATGACGGCTATTTTTCGTCAAAATCGAAGAAATCGCGATTTGCGAGATATTTTGATTGTTTCGACTCTTAAATGGTTGTGCATTACATTAGCACTGTGAAGTGGAGTACAACGAGTGCTTAAACGTCGAAATATCTCCAACGGGAAGGAAATGACGGCTATTTTCGTCAAAGTCGACGAAATCTTCGCGATTTGCGACATATTTTGATTGTTTCGACGCTTAAATGGTTGTGCATTGCATTAGCACTGTGAAATGGAGTTCAACGAGTGCTTAAACGTCGAAATATCTCCAACGGGAAGGAAATGACGGCTATTTTTCGTCAAAATCGACAAAATCTTCGCGATTTGCGAGATATTCTGGTTGTTTCGACGCTTAAATGGTTGTGCATTGCATTAGCACTGTGAAATGGAGTTCCACGAGCGCTTAAACGTAGAAATATGTCCAACGGGAAGGAAATGACGGCTATTTTTCGTCAAAATCGATGAAATCTTGGCGATTTGCGAGATATTTTGATTGTTTCGACGCTTAAATGGTTGTGCATTGCATTAGCACTGTGAAATGGAGTTCAACGAGCGCTTAAACGTCGAAATATCTCCAACAGGAAGGAAATGACGGCTATTTTTCGTCAAAATCGACGAAATCTTCGCGATTTGCGATATATTCTGGTTGTTTCGACGCTTAAATGCTTGTGCATTGCATTAGCACTGTGAAATGGAGTTCAACGAGCGCTTAAACGTCGAAATATCTCCAACGGGAAGGAAATGACGGCTATTTTTCGTCAAAATCGATGAAATCTTGGCGATTTGCGATATATTCTGGTTGTTTCGACGCTTAAATGCTTGTGCATTGCATTAGCACTGTGAAATGGAGTTCAACGAGCGCTTAAACGTCGAAATATCTCCAACGGGAAGGAAATGACGGCTATTTCTCGTCAAAATCGATGAAATCTTGGCGATTTGCGAGATATTTTGATTGTTTCGACGCTTAAATGGTTGTGCATTGCATTAGCACTGTGAAATGGAGTTCCACGAGCGCTTAAACGTAGAAATATGTCCAACGGGAAGGAAATGACGGCTATTTTTCGTCAAAATCGATGAAATCTTGGCGATTTGCGAGATATTTTGATTGTTTCGACGCTTAAATGGTTGTGCATTGCATTAGCACTGTGGAATGGAGTTCAACGAGCGCTTAAACGTCGAAATATCTCCAACAGGAAGGAAATGACGGCTATTTTTCGTCAAAATCGACGAAATCTTCGCGATTTGCGATATATTCTGGTTGTTTCGACGCTTAAATGCTTGTGCATTGCATTAGCACTGTGAAATGGAGTTCAACGAGCGCTTAAACGTCGAAATATCTCCAACGGGAAGGAAATGACGGCTATTTTTCGTCAAAATCGATGAAATCTTGGCGATTTGCGAGATATTTTGATTGTTTCGACGCTTAAATGGTTGTGCATTGCATTAGCACTGTGAAATGGAGTTCCACGAGCGCTTAAACGTAGAAATATGTCCAACGGGAAGGAAATGACGGCTATTTTTCGTCAAAATCGATGAAATCTTGGCGATTTGCGAGATATTTTGATTGTTTCGACGCTTAAATGGTTGTGCATTGCATTAGCACTGTGAAATGGAGTTCAACGAGTGCTTAAACGTCGAAATATCTCCAACGGGAAGGAAATGACGGCTATTTTTCGTCAAAATCGACAAAATCTTCGCGATTTGCGAGATATTCTGGTTGTTTCGACGCTTAAATGGTTGTGCATTGCATTAGCACTGTGAAATGGAGTTCCACGAGCGCTTAAACGTAGAAATATGTCCAACGGGAAGGAAATGACGGCTATTTTTCGTCAAAATCGATGAAATCTTGGCGATTTGCGAGATATTTTGATTGTTTCGACGCTTAAATGGTTGTGCATTGCATTAGCACTGTGAAATGGAGTTCAACGAGCGCTTAAACGTCGAAATATCTCCAACAGGAAGGAAATGACGGCTATTTTTCGTCAAAATCGACGAAATCTTCGCGATTTGCGATATATTCTGGTTGTTTCGACGCTTAAATGCTTGTGCATTGCATTAGCACTGTGAAATGGAGTTCAACGAGCGCTTAAACGTCGAAATATCTCCAACGGGAAGGAAATGACGGCTATTTTTCGTCAAAATCGATGAAATCTTGGCGATTTGCGATATATTCTGGTTGTTTCGACGCTTAAATGCTTGTGCATTGCATTAGCACTGTGAAATGGAGTTCAACGAGCGCTTAAACGTCGAAATATCTCCAACGGGAAGGAAATGACGGCTATTTTTCGTCAAAATCGATGAAATCTTGGCGATGTGCGAGATATTTTGATTGTTTCGACGCTTAAATGGTTGTGCATTGCATTGGCACTGTGAAATGGAGTTCTACGAGTGCTTAAACGACGAAATATCTCCAACGGGAAGGGAAATGACGGCTATTTTTCGTCAAAATCGAAGAAATCGCGATTTGCGAGATATTTTGATTGTTTCGACTCTTAAATGGTTGTGCATTACATTAGCACTGTGAAGTGGAGTACAACGAGTGCTTAAACGTCGAAATATCTCCAACGGGAAGGAAATGACGGCTATTTTCGTCAAAGTCGACGAAATCTTCGCGATTTGCGACATATTTTGATTGTTTCGACGCTTAAATGGTTGTGCATTGCATTAGCACTGTGAAATGGAGTTCAACGAGTGCTTAAACGTCGAAATATCTCCAACGGGAAGGAAATGACGGCTATTTTTCGTCAAAATCGACAAAATCTTCGCGATTTGCGAGATATTCTGGTTGTTTCGACGCTTAAATGGTTGTGCATTGCATTAGCACTGTGAAATGGAGTTCCACGAGCGCTTAAACGTAGAAATATGTCCAACGGGAAGGAAATGACGGCTATTTTTCGTCAAAATCGATGAAATCTTGGCGATTTGCGAGATATTTTGATTGTTTCGACGCTTAAATGGTTGTGCATTGCATTAGCACTGTGAAATGGAGTTCAACGAGCGCTTAAACGTCGAAATATCTCCAACAGGAAGGAAATGACGGCTATTTTTCGTCAAAATCGACGAAATCTTCGCGATTTGCGATATATTCTGGTTGTTTCGACGCTTAAATGCTTGTGCATTGCATTAGCACTGTGAAATGGAGTTCAACGAGCGCTTAAACGTCGAAATATCTCCAACGGGAAGGAAATGACGGCTATTTTTCGTCAAAATCGATGAAATCTTGGCGATTTGCGATATATTCTGGTTGTTTCGACGCTTAAATGCTTGTGCATTGCATTAGCACTGTGAAATGGAGTTCAACGAGCGCTTAAACGTCGAAATATCTCCAACGGGAAGGAAATGACGGCTATTTTTCGTCAAAATCGATGAAATCTTGGCGATTTGCGAGATATTTTGATTGTTTCGACGCTTAAATGGTTGTGCATTGCATTAGCACTGTGAAATGGAGTTCCACGAGCGCTTAAACGTAGAAATATGTCCAACGGGAAGGAAATGACGGCTATTTTTCGTCAAAATCGATGAAATCTTGGCGATTTGCGAGATATTTTGATTGTTTCGACGCTTAAATGGTTGTGCATTGCATTAGCACTGTGGAATGGAGTTCAACGAGCGCTTAAACGTCGAAATATCTCCAACAGGAAGGAAATGACGGCTATTTTTCGTCAAAATCGACGAAATCTTCGCGATTTGCGATATATTCTGGTTGTTTCGACGCTTAAATGCTTGTGCATTGCATTAGCACTGTGAAATGGAGTTCAACGAGCGCTTAAACGTCGAAATATCTCCAACGGGAAGGAAATGACGGCTATTTTTCGTCAAAATCGATGAAATCTTGGCGATTTGCGAGATATTTTGATTGTTTCGACGCTTAAATGGTTGTGCATTGCATTAGCACTGTGAAATGGAGTTCCACGAGCGCTTAAACGTAGAAATATGTCCAACGGGAAGGAAATGACGGCTATTTTTCGTCAAAATCGATGAAATCTTGGCGATTTGCGAGATATTTTGATTGTTTCGACGCTTAAATGGTTGTGCATTGCATTAGCACTGTGAAATGGAGTTCAACGAGTGCTTAAACGTCGAAATATCTCCAACGGGAAGGAAATGACGGCTATTTTTCGTCAAAATCGACGAAATCTTCGCGATTTGCGAGATATTCTGGTTGTTTCGACGCTTAAATGGTTGTGCATTGCATTAGCACTGTGGAATGGAGTTCAACGAGCGCTTAAACGTCGAAATATCTCCAACAGGAAGGAAATGACGGCTATTTTTCGTCAAAATCGACGAAATCTTCGCGATTTGCGAGATATTCTGGTTGTTTCGACTCTTAAATGCGTGTGCATTACATTAGCACTGTGAAATGGAGTTCAACGAGTGCTTAAACGTCGAAATATCTCCAACGGGAAGGAAATGACGGCTATTTTTCGTCAAAATCGACGAAATCTTCGCGATTTGCGAGATATTCTGGTTGTTTCGACGCTTCAATGGTTGTGCATTGCATTAGCACTGTGAAATGGAGATCAACGAGCGCTTAAACGACGATATATCTCCAACGGGAAGGAAATGACGGCTATTTTTCGTCAAAATCGACGAAATCTTCGCGATTTGCGAGATATTTTGATTGTTTCGACGCTTAAATGGTTGTGCATTGCATTAGCACTGTGAAGTGGAGTACAACAAGTGCTTAAACGTCGAAATATCTCCAACGGGAAGGAAATGACGGCTATTTATCGTCAAAATCGACGAAATCTTCGCGATTTGCGACATATTTTGATTGTTTCGACGCTTAAATGGTTGTGCATTGCATTAGCACTGTGAAATGGAGTTCAACGAGTGCTTAAACGTCGAAATATCTCCAACGGGAAGGAAATGACGGCTATTTTTCGTCAAAATCGACTGAATCTTCGCGATTTGCGAGTTTTTTTGATTGTTTCGACTCTTAAATGGTTGTGCATTACATTAGCACTGTGAAATGGAGTTCAACGATTGCTTAAACGTCGAATTATCTCCAACGGGAAGGAAATGACGGCTATTTTTCGTAAAAATCGACTAAATCTTCGCGATTTGCGAGATATTCTGGTTGTTTCGACGCTTAAATGGTTGTGCATTGCATTAGCACTGTGGAATGGAGTTCAACGAGCGCTTAAACGTCGAAATATCTCCAACAGGAAGGAAATGACGGCTATTTTTCGTCAAAATCGACGAAATCTTCGCGATTTGCGATATATTCTGGTTGTTTCGACGCTTAAATGCTTGTGCATTGCATTAGCACTGTGAAATGGAGTTCAACGAGCGCTTAAACGTCGAAATATCTCCAACGGGAAGGAAATGACGGCTATTTTTCGTCAAAATCGATGAAATCTTGGCGATTTGCGAGATATTTTGATTGTTTCGACGCTTAAATGGTTGTGCATTGCATTAGCACTGTGAAATGGAGTTCCACGAGCGCTTAAACGTAGAAATATGTCCAACGGGAAGGAAATGACGGCTATTTTTCGTCAAAATCGATGAAATCTTGGCGATTTGCGAGATATTTTGATTGTTTCGACGCTTAAATGGTTGTGCATTGCATTAGCACTGTGAAATGGAGTTCAACGAGTGCTTAAACGACGAAATATCTCCAACGGGAAGGAAATGACGGCTATTTTTCGTCAAAGTCGATGAAATCTTGGCGATTTGCGAGATATTTTGATTGTTTCGACGCTTAAATGGTTGTGCATTGCATTAGCACTGTGAAATGGAGTTCAACGAGTGCTTAAACGTCGAAATATCTCCAACGGGAAGGAAATGACGGCTATTTTTCGTCAAAATCGACGAAATCTTCGCGATTTGCGAGATATTCTGGTTGTTTCGACGCTTAAATGGTTGTGCATTGCATTAGCACTGTGAAATGGAGTTCAACGAGTGCTTAAACGACGAAATATCTCCAACGGGAAGGAAATGACGGCTATTTTTCGTCAAAATCGATGAAATCTTGGCGATGTGCGAGATATTTTGATTGTTTCGACGCTTAAATGGTTGTGCATTGCATTGGCACTGTGAAATGGAGTTCTACGAGTGCTTAAACGACGAAATATCTCCAACGGGAAGGGAAATGACGGCTATTTTTCGTCAAAATCGAAGAAATCGCGATTTGCGAGATATTTTGATTGTTTCGACTCTTAAATGGTTGTGCATTACATTAGCACTGTGAAGTGGAGTACAACGAGTGCTTAAACGTCGAAATATCTCCAACGGGAAGGAAATGACGGCTATTTTCGTCAAAGTCGACGAAATCTTCGCGATTTGCGAGATATTCTGGTTGTTTCGACGCTTAAATGGTTGTGCATTGCATTAGCACTGTGAAATGGAGTTCCACGAGCGCTTAAACGTAGAAATATGTCCAACGGGAAGGAAATGACGGCTATTTTTCGTCAAAATCGATGAAATCTTGGCGATTTGCGAGATATTTTGATTGTTTCGACTCTTAAATGGTTGTGCATTACATTAGCACTGTGAAATGGAGTTCAACGAGTGCTTAAACGTCGAAATATCTCCAACGGGACGGAAATGACGGCTATTTTCGTCAAAATCGATGAAATCTTGGCGGTTTGCGAGATATTTCGATTGTTTCGACTCTTAAATGGTTGTGCATTGCACTAGCACTGTGAAATGGAGTTCAACGAGCGCTTAAACGACGAAATATCTCCAACGGGAAGGAAATGACGGCTATTGTTCGTCAAAGTCGATGAAATCTTGGCGATTTGCGAGATATTTTGATTGTTTCGACGCTTAAATGGTTGTGCATTGCATTAGCACTGTGAAATGGAGTTCAACGAGTGCTTAAACGTCGAAATATCTCCAACGGGAAGGAAATGACGGCTATTTTTCGTCAAAATCGACGAAATCTTCGCGATTTGCGAGATATTCTGGTTGTTTCGACGCTTACATGGTTGTGCATTGCATTAGCACTGTGAAATGGAGTTCTACGAGTGCTTAAACGACGAAATATCTCCAACGGGAAGGAAATGACGGCTATTTTTCGTCAAAATCGATGAAATCTTGGCGATTTGCGAGATATTTTGATTGTTTCGACTCTTAAATGGTTGTGCATTACATTAGCACTGTGAAATGGAGTTCAACGAGTGCTTAAACGTCGAAATATCTCCAACGGGACGGAAATGACGGCTATTTTCGTCAAAATCGATGAAATCTTGGCGGTTTGCGAGATATTTCGATTGTTTCGACTCTTAAATGGTTGTGCATTGCACTAGCACTGTGAAATGGAGTTCAACGAGCGCTTAAACGTCGAAATATCTCCAACGGGAAGGAAATGACGGATATTTTTCGTCAAAATCGGCGAAATCTTCGCGATTTGCGAGATATTCTGGTAGTTTCGACGCTTAAATGGTTGTGCATTGCATTAGCACTGTGAAATGGAGTTCAACGAAGGCTTAAAAGACGAAATATCTCCAACGGGAAGGAAATGACGGCTATTTTTCGTCAAAATCGATGAAATCTTGGCGATTTGCGAGATGTTTTGATTGTTTCGACTCTTAAATGGTTAGGCATTACATTAGCACTGTGAAATGGAGTTCAACGAGTGCTTAAACGTCGAAATATCTCCAACGGGAAGGAAATGACGGCTATTTATCGTCAAAATCGACGAAATCTTCGCGATTTGCGACATATTTTGATTGTTTCGACGCTTAAATGGTTGTGCATTTCATTAGCACTGTGAAATGGAGTTCAACGAGTGCTTAAAAGACGAAATATCTCCAACGGGAAGGAAATGACGGCTATTTTTCGTCAAAATCGACGAAATCTTGGCGATTTGCGAGATATTTTGATTGTTTCGACTCTTAGATGGTTGGGCATTACATTAGCACTGTGAAATGGAGTTCAACGAGTGCTTAAACGTCGAAATATCTCCAACGGGAAGGAAATGACGGCTATTTTTCGTCAAAATCGACGAAATCTTCGCGATTTGCGAGATATTCTGGTTGTTTCGACGCTTAAATGGTTGTGCATTGCATTAGCACTGTGAAATGGAGTTCTACGAGTGCTTAAACGACGAAATATCTCTAACGGGAAGGAAATGACGGCTATTTTTCGTCAAAATCTATGAAATCTTGGCGATTTGCGAGATATTTTGATTGTTTCGACTCTTAAATGGTTGTGCATTACATTAGCACTGTGAAATGGAGTTCAACGAGTGCTTAAACGTCGAAATATCTCCAACGGGAAGGAAATGACGGCTATTTTCGTCAAAATCGATGAAATCTTGGCGATTTGCGAGATATTTTGATTGTTTCGACTCTTAAATGGTTGTGCATTGCATTAGCACTGTGAAATGGAGTTCAACGAGCGCTTAAACGTCGAAATATCTCCAACGGGAAGGAAATGACGGATATTTTTCGTCAAAATCGACGAAATCTTCGCGATTTGCGAGATATTCTGGTAGTTTCGACGCTTAAATGGTTGTGCATTGCATTAGCACTGTGAAATGGAGTTCAACGAAGGCTTAAAAGACGAAATATCTCCAACGGGAAGGAAATGACGGCTATTTTTCGTCAAAATCGATGAAATCTTGGCGATTTGCGAGATGTTTTGATTGTTTCGACTCTTAAATGGTTAGGCATTACATTAGCACTGTGAAATGGAGTTCAACGAGTGCTTAAACGTCGAAATATCTCCAACGGGAAGGAAATGACGGCTATTTATCGTCAAAATCGACGAAATCTTCGCGATTTGCGACATATTTTGATTGTTTCGACGCTTAAATGGTTGTGCATTTCATTAGCACTGTGAAATGGAGTTCAACGAGTGCTTAAAAGACGAAATATCTCCAACGGGAAGGAAATGACGGCTATTTTTCGTCAAAATCGACGAAATCTTGGCGATTTGCGAGATATTTTGATTGTTTCGACTCTTAAATGGTTGGGCATTACATTAGCACTGTGAAATGGAGTTCAACGAGTGCTTAAACGTCGAAATATCTCCAACGGGAAGGAAATGACGGCTATTTTTCGTCAAAATCGACGAAATCTTCGCGATTTGCGAGATATTCTGGTTGTTTCGACGCTTAAATGGTTGTGCATTGCATTAGCACTGTGAAATGGAGTTCTACGAGTGCTTAAACGACGAAATATCTCTAACGGGAAGGAAATGACGGCTATTTTTCGTCAAAATCTATGAAATCTTGGCGATTTGCGAGATATTTTGATTGTTTCGACTCTTAAATGGTTGTGCATTACATTAGCACTGTGAAATGGAGTTCAACGAGTGCTTAAACGTCGAAATATCTCCAACGGGAAGGAAATGACGGCTATTTTCGTCAAAATCGATGAAATCTTGGCGATTTGCGAGATATTTTGATTGTTTCGACTCTTAAATGGTTGTGCATTGCATTAGCACTGTGAAATGGAGTTCAACGAGCGCTTAAACGTCGAAATATCTCCAACGGGAAGGAAATGACGGATATTTTTCGTCAAAATCGACGAAATCTTCGCGATTTGCGAGATATTCTGGTAGTTTCGACGCTTAAATGGTTATGCATTGCATTAGCACTGTGAAATGGAGTTCAACGAGTGCTTAAAAGACGAAATATCTCCAACGGGAAGGAAATTACGGCTATTTTTCGTCAAAATCGATGAAATCTTGGCGATTTGCGAGATGTTTTGATTGTTTCGACTCTTAAATGGTTGGGCATTACATTAGCACTGTGAAATGGAGTTCAACGAGTGCTTAAACGTCGAAATATCTCCAACGGGAAGGAAATGACGGCTATTTTTCGTCAAAATCGACGAAATCTTCGCGATTTGCGAGATATTCTGGTTGTTTCGACTGTTAAATTGTTGTGCATTGCATTAGCACTGTGAAATGGAGTTCTACGAGTGCTTAAACGACGAAATATCTCCAACGGGAAGGAAATGACGGCTATTTTTCGTCAACATCGATGAAATCTTGGCGATTTGCGAGATATTTTGATTGTTTCGACTCTTAAATGGTTGTGCATTACATTAGCACTGTGAAATGGAGTTCAACGAGTGCTTAAACGTCGAAATATCTCCAACGGGAAGGAAATGACGGCTATTTTCGTCAAAATCGATGAAATCTTGGCGATTTGCGAGATATTTTGATTGTTTCGACTCTTAAATGGTTGTGCATTGCATTAGCACTGTGAAATGGAGTTCAACGAGCGCTTAAACGTCGAAATATCTCCAACGGGAAGGAAATGACGGATATTTTTCGTCAAAATCGACGAAATCTTCGCGATTTGCGAGATATTCTGGTAGTTTCGACGCTTAAATGGTTGTGCATTGCATTAGCACTGTGAAATGGAGTTCAACGAAGGCTTAAAAGACGAAATATCTCCAACGGGAAGGAAATGACGGCTATTTTTCGTCAAAATCGATGAAATCTTGGCGATTTGCGAGATGTTTTGATTGTTTCGACTCTTAAATGGTTGGGCATTACATTAGCACTGTGAAATGGAGTTCAACGAGTGCTTAAACGTCGAAATATCTCCAACGGGAAGGAAATGACGGCTATTTATCGTCAAAATCGACGAAATCTTCGCGATTTGCGACATATTTTGATTGTTTCGACGCTTAAATGGTTGTGCATTGCATTAGCACTGTGAAATGGAGTTCAACGAGTGCTTAAACGTCGAAATATCTCCAACGGGAAGGAAATGACGGCTATTTTTCGTCAAAATCGACTAAATCTTCGCGATTTGCGAGATATTTTGATTGTTTCGACTCTTAAATGGTTGTGCATTACATTAGCACTGTGAAATGGTGTTCAACGATTGCTTAAACGTCGAATTATCTCCAACGGGAAAGAAATGACGGCTATTTTTCGTCAAAATCGACGAAATCTTCGCGATTTGCGAGATATTCTGGTTGTTTCGACGCTTAAATTGTTGTGCATTGCATTAGCACTGTGAAATGGAGTTCTACGAGTGCTTAAACGTCGAAACATCTCCAACGGGAAGGAAATGACGGATATTTTTCGTCAAAATCGACGAAATCTTCGCGATTTGCGAGATATTCTGGTAGTTTCGACGCTTAAATGGTTGTGCATTGCATTAGCACTGTGAAATGGAGTTCAACGAGTGCTTAAAAGACGAAATATCTCCAACGGGAAGGAAATGACGGCTATTTTTCTTCAAAATCGACGAAATCTTGGCGATTTGCGAGATATTTTGATTGTTTCGACTCTTAAATGGTTGGGCATTACATTAGCACTGTGAAATGGAGTTCAACGAGTGCTTAAACGTCGAAATATCTCCAACGGGAAGGAAATGACGGCTATTTTTCGTCAAAATCGACGAAATCTTCGCGATTTGCGAGATATTCTGGTTGTTTCGACGCTTAAATGGTTGTGCGTTGCATTAGCACTGTGAAATGGAGTTCTACGAGTGCTTAAACGACGAAATATCTCTAACGGGAAGGAAATGACGGCTATTTTTCGTCAAAATCTATGAAATCTTGGCGATTTGCGAGATATTTTGATTGTTTCGACTCTTAAATGGTTGTGCATTACATTAGCACTGTGAAATGGAGTTCAACGAGTGCTTAAACGTCGAAATATCTCCAACGGGAAGGAAATGACGGCTATTTTCGTCAAAATCGATGAAATCTTGGCGATTTGCGAGATATTTTGATTGTTTCGACTCTTAAATGGTTGTGCATTGCATTAGCACTGTGAAATGGAGTTCAACGAGCGCTTAAAAGACGAAATATCTCCAACGGGAAGGAAATGACGGCTATTTTTCGTCAAAATCGATGAAATCTTGGCGATTTGCGAGATGTTTTGATTGTTTCGACTCTTAAATGGTTGGGCATTACATTAGCACTGTGAAATGGAGTTCAACGAGTGCTTAAACGTCGAAATATCTCCAACGGGAAGGAAATGACGGCTATTTTTCGTCAAAATCGATGAAATCTTGGCGATTTGCGAGATATTTTGATTGTTTCGACTCTTAAATGGTTGTGCATTACATTAGCACTGTGAAATGGAGTTCAACGATTGCTTAAACGTCGAAATATCTCCAACGGGAAGGAAATGACGGCTATTTTCGTCAAAATCGATGAAATCTTGGCGATTTGCGAGATATTTTGATTGTTTCGACTCTTAAATGGTTGTGCATTGCATTAGCACTGTGAAATGGAGTTCAACGAGCGCTTAAACGTCGAAATATCTCCAACGGAAGAAATGACGGATATTTTTCGTCAAAATCGACGAAATCTTCGCGATTTGCGAGATATTCTGGTAGTTTCGACGCTTAAATGGTTGTGCATTGCATTAGCACTGTGAAATGGAGTTCAACGAGTGCTTAAAAGACGAAATATCTCCAACTTGAAGGAAATGACGGCTATTTTTCGTCAAAATCGACGAAATCTTGGCGATTTGCGAGATATTTTGATTGTTTCGACTCTTAAATTGTTGGGCATTACATTAGCACTGTGAAATGGTGTTCAATGAGTGCTTAAACGTCGAAATATCTCCAACGGGAAGGAAATGACGGCTATTTTTCGTCAAAATCGATGAAATCTTGGCGATTTGCGAGATATTTTGACTGTTTCGACTCTTAAATGCGTGTGCATTACATTAGCACTGTGAAGTGGAGTTCAACGAGCGCTTAAACGACGATATATCTCCAACGGGAAGGAAATGGCGGCAATTTTTCGTCAAAATCGACGAAATCTTCGCGATTTGCGAGATATTTTGATTGTTTCGACGCTTAAATGGTTGTGCATTGCATTAGCACTGTGAAGTGGAGTACAACGAGTGCTTAAACGTCGAAATATCTCCAACGGGAAGGAAATGACGGCTATTTATCGTCAAAATCGACGAAATCTTCGCGATTTGCGACATATTTTGATTGTTTCGACGCTTAAATGGTTGTGCATTGCATTAGCAATGTGAAATGGAGTTCAACGAGTGCTTAAACGTCGAAATATCTCCAACGGGAAGGAAATGACGGCTATTTTTCGTCAAAATCGACTAAATCTTCGCGATTTGCGAGATATTTTGATTGTTTCGACTCTTAAATTGTTGTGCATTACATTAGCACTGTGAAATGGAGTTCAACGATTGCTTAAACGTCGAATTATATCTCCAACGGGAAGGAAATGACGGCTATTTTTCGTAAAAATGGACTAAATCTTCACGATTTGCGAGATATTCTGGTTGTTTCGACGCTTAAATGGTTGTGCATTGCATTAGCACTGTGGAATGGAGTTCAACGAGCGCTTAAACGTCGAAATATCTCCAACGGGAAGGAAATGACGGCTATTTTTCGTCAAAATCGACGAAATCTTCGCGATTTGCGAGATATTCTGGTTGTTTCGACGCTTAAATGGTTGTGCATTGCATTAGCACTGTGAAATGGAGTTCAACGAGCGCTTAAACGTCGAAATATCTCCAACGGGAAGGAAATGACGGCTATTTTTCGTCAAAATCGATGAAATCTTGGCGATTTGCGAGATATTTTGATTGTTTCGACGCTTAAATGGTTGTGCATTACATTAGCACTGTGAAATGGAGTTCAACGAGTGCTTAAACGACGAAATATCTCCAACGGGAAGGAAATGACGGCTATTTTTCGTCAAAATCGATGAAATCTTGGCGATTTGCGAGATATTTTGATTGTTTCGACTCTTAAATGGTTGAGAATTACATTAGCACTGTGAAATGGAGTTCAACGAGTGCTTAAACGTCGAAATATCTCCAACGGGAAGGAAATGACGGCTATTTTCGTCAAAATCGATGAAATCTTGGCGATTTGCGAGATATTTTGATTGTTTCGACTCTTAAATGGTTGTGCATTGCATTAGCACTGTGAAATGGAGTTCAACGAGCACTTAAACGTCGAAATATCTCCAACGGGAAGGAAATGACGGATATTTTTCGTCAAAATCGACGAAATCTTCGCGATTTGCGAGATATTCTGGTAGTTTCGACGCTTAAATGGTTGTGCATTGCATTAGCACTGTGGAATGGAGTTCAACGAGCGCTTAAACGTCGAAATATCTCCAACGGGAAGGAAATGACGGCTATTTTTCGTCAAAATCGACTAAATCTTCGCGATTTGCGAGATATTCTGGTTGTTTCGACGCTTAAATGGTTGTGCATTGCATTAGCACTGTGGAATGGAGTTCAACGAGCGCTTAAACGTCGAAATATGTCCAACGGGAAGGAAATGACGGCTATTTTTCGTCAAAATCGACGAAATCTTCGCGATTTGCGAGATATTCTGGTTGTTTCGACGCGTAAATGGTTGTGCATTGCATTAGCACTGTGAAATGGAGTTCAACGAGTGCTTAAACGTCGAAATATCTCCAACGGGAAGGAAATGACGGCTATTTTTCGTCAAAATCGACAAAATCTTCGCGATTTGCGAGATATTCTGGTTGTTTCGACGCTTAAATGGTTGTGCATTGCATTAACACTGTGAAGTGGAGTACAACGAGTGCTTAAACGTCGAAATATCTCCAACGGGAAGGAAATGACGGCTATTTTCGTCAAAATCGACGAAATCTTCGCGATTTGCGACATATTTTGATTGTTTCGACGCTTAAATGGTTGTGCATTGCATTAGCACTGTGAAATGGAGTTCAACGAGTGCTTAAACGTCGAAATATCTCCAACGGGAAGGAAATGACGGCTATTTTTCGTCAAAATCGACTAAATCTTCGCGATTTGCGAGATATTTTGATTGTTTCGACTCTTAAATGGTTGTGCATTACATTAGCACTGTGAAATGGAGTTCAACTATTGCTTAAACGTCGAATTATCTCCAACGGGAAGGAAATGACGGCTATTTTTCGTAAAAATCGACTAAATCTTCGCGATTTGCGAGATATTCTGGTTGTTTCGACGCTTAAATGGTTCTGCATTGCATTAGCACTGTGGAATGGAGTTCAACGAGCGCTTAAACGTCGAAATATCTCCAACGGGAAGGACATGACGGCTATTTTTCGTCAAAATCGACGAAATCTTCGCGATTTGCGAGATATTCTGGTTGTTTCGACGCTTAAATGGTTGTGCATTGCATTAGCACTGTGAAATGGAGTTCAACGAGCGCTTAAACGTCGAAATATCTCCAACGGGAAGGAAATGACGGCTATTTTTCGTCAAAATCGACGAAATCTTCGCGATTTGCGAGATATTCTGGTTGTTTCGACGCTTAAATGGTTGTGCATTGCATTAGCACTGTGAAATGGAGTTCAACGAGCGCTTAAACGTCGAAATATCTCCAACGGGAAGGAAATGACGGCTATTTTTCGTCAAAATCGATGAAATCTTGGCGATTTGCGAGATATTTTGATTGTTTCGACGCTTAAATGGTTGTGCATTGCATTAGCACTGTGAAATGGAGTTCAACGAGTGCTTAAACGACGAAATATCTCCAACGGGAAGGAAATGACGGCTATTTTTCGTCAAAATCGATGAAATCTTGGCGATTTGCGAGATATTTTGATTGTTTCGACGCTTAAATGGTTGTGCATTGCATTCGCACTGTGAAATGGAGTTCAACGAGTGCTTAAACGTCGAAATATCTCCAACGGGAAGGAAATGACGGCTATTTTTCGTCAAAATCGACGAAATCTTCGCGATTTGCGAGATATTCTGGTTGTTTCGACGCTTAAATGGTTGTGCATTGCATTAGCACTGTGAAATGGAGTTCTACGAGTGCTTAAACGACGAAATATCTTCAACGGGAAGGAAATGACGGCTATTTTTCGTCAAAATCGATGAAATCTTGGCGATTTGCGAGATATTTTGATTGTTTCGTCTCTTAAATGGTTGTGCATTACATTAGCACTGTGAAATGGAGTTCAACGAGTGCTTAAACGTCGAAATATCTCCAACGGGAAGGAAATGACGGCTATTTTCGTCAAAATCGATGAAATCTTGGCGATTTGCGAGATATTTTGATTGTTTCGACTCTTAAATGGTTGTGCATTGCATTAGCACTGTGAAATGGAGTTCAACGAGCGCTTAAACGTCGAAATATCTCCAACGGGAAGGAAATGACGGATATTTTTCGTCAAAATCGACGAAATCTTCGCGATTTGCGAGATATTCTGGTAGTTTCGACGCTTAAATGGTTGTGCATTGCATTAGCACTGTGAAATGGAGTTCAACGAGTGCTTAAAAGACGAAATATCTCCAACGGGAAGCAAATGACGGCTATTTTTCGTCAAAATCGATGAAATCTTCGCGATTTGCGAGATGTTTTGATTGTTTCGACTCTTAAATGGTTGGGCATTACATTAGCACTGTGAAATGGAGTTCAACGAGTGCTTAAACGTCGAAATATCTCCAACGGGAAGGAAATGACGGCTATTTATCGTCAAAATCGACGAAATCTTCGCGATTTGCGACATATTTTGATTGTTTCGACGCTTAAATGGTTGTGCATTGCATTAGCACTGTGAAATGGAGTTCAACGAGTGCTTAAACGTCGAAATATCTCCAACGGGAAGGAAATGACGGCTATTTTTCGTCAAAATCGACTAAATCTTCGCGATTTGCGAGATATTTTGATTGTTTCGACTCTTAAATGGTTGTGCATTACATTAGCACTGTGAAATGGAGTTCAACGATTGCTTAAACGTCGAATTATCTCCAACGGGAAGGAAATGACGGCTATTTTTCGTAAAAATCGACTAAATCTTCGCGATTTGCGAGATATTCTGGTTGTTTCGACGCTTAAATGGTTGTGCATTGCATTAGCACTGTGGAATGGAGTTCAACGAGCGCTTAAACGTCGAAATATCTCCAACGGGAAGGACATGACGGCTATTTTTCGTCAAAATCGACGAAATCTTCGCGATTTGCGAGATATTCTGGTTGTTTCGTCGCTTAAATGGTTGTGCATTGCATTAGCACTGTGAAATGGAGTTCAACGAGCGCTTAAACGTCGAAATATCTCCAACGGGAAGGAAATGACGGCTATTTTTCGTCAAAATCGACGAAATCTTCGCGATTTGCGAGATATTCTGGTTGTTTCGACGCGTAAATGGTTGTGCATTGCATTAGCACTGTGAAATGGAGTTCAACGAGTGCTTAAACGTCGAAATATCTCCAACGGGAAGGAAATGACGGCTATTTTTCGTCAAAATCGACAAAATCTTCGCGATTTGCGAGATATTCTGGTTGTTTCGACGCTTAAATGGTTGTGCATTGCATTAGCACTGTGAAGTGGAGTACAACGAGTGTTTAAACGTCGAAATATCTCCAACGGGAAGGAAATGACGGCTATTTTCGTCAAAATCGACGAAATCTTCGCGATTTGCGACATATTTTGATTGTTTCGACGCTTAAATGGTTGTGCATTGCATTAGCACTGTGAAATGGAGTTCAACGAGTGCTTAAACGTCGAAATATCTCCAACGGGAAGGAAATGACGGCTATTTTTCGTCAAAATCGACTAAATCTTCGCGATTTGCGAGATATTTTGATTGTTTCGACTCTTAAATGGTTGTGCATTACATTAGCACTGTGAAATGGAGTTCAACGCTTGCTTAAACGTCGAAATATCTCCAACGGGAAGGAAATGACGGCTATTTTTCGTAAAAATCGACTAAATCTTCGCGATTTGCGAGATATTCTGGTTGTTTCGACGCTTAAATGGTTGTGCATTGCATTAGCACTGTGAAATGGAGTTCAACGAGTGCTTAAACGACGAAATATCTCCAACGGGAAGGAAATGACGGCTATTTTCGTCAAAATCGATGAAATCTAGGCGATTTGCGAGATATTTTGATTGTTTCGACTCTTAAATGGTTGTGCATTGCATTAGCACTGTGAAATGGAGTTCAACGAGCGCTTAAACGTCGAAATATCTCCAACGGGAAGGAAATGACGGATATTTTTCGTCAAAATCGACGAAATCTTCGCGATTTGCGAGATATTCTGGTAGTTTCGACGCTTAAATGGTTGTGCATTGCATTAGCACTGTGAAATGGAGTTCAACGAGTGCTTAAAAGACGAAATATCTCCAACGGGAAGGAAATGACGGCTATTTTTCGTCAAAATCGATGAAATCTTGGCGATTTGCGAGATGTTTTGATTGTTTCGACTCTTAAATGGTTGGGCATTACATTAGCACTGTGAAATGGAGTTCAACGAGTGCTTAAACGTCGAAATATCTCCAACGGGAAGGAAATGACGGCTATTTATCGTCAAAATCGACGAAATCTTCGCGATTTGCGACATATTTTGATTGTTTCGACGCTTAAATGGTTGTGCATTGCATTAGCACTGTGAAATGGAGTTCAACGATTGCTTAAACGTCGAATTATCTCCAACGGGAAGGAAATGACGGCTATTTTTCGTCAAAATCGACGAAATCTTCGCGATTTGCGAGATATTCTGGTTGTTTCGACGCTTAAATTGTTGTGCATTGCATTAGCACTGTGAAATGGAGTTCTACGAGTGCTTAAACGACGAAATATCTCCAACGGGAAGGAAATGACGGCTATTTTTCGTCAAAATCGATGAAATCCTGGCGATTTGCGAGATATTTTGATTGTTTCGACTCTTAAATGGCTGTGCATTGCATTAGCACTGTGAAATGGAGTTCAACGAGTGCTTAAACGTCGAAATATCTCCAACGGGAAGGAAATGACGGCTATTTTTCGTCAAAATCGAAGAAATCTTCGCGATTTGCGAGATATTCTGGTTGTTTCGACGCGTAGATGGTTGTGCATTGCATTAGCACTGTGAAATGGAGTTCAACGAGTGCTTAAACGTCGAAATATCTCCAACGGGAAGGAAATGACGGCTATTTTTCGTCAAAATCGACTAAATCTTCGCGATTTGCGAGATATTCTGGTTGTTTCGACGCTTAAATGGTTGTGCATTGCATTAGCACTGTGAAATGGAGTTCAACGAGTGCTTAAACGACGAAATATCTCCAACGGGAAGGAAATGACGGCTATTTTTCGTCAAAATCGATGAAATCTTGGCGATGTGCGAGATATTTTGATTGTTTCGACGCTTAAATGGTTGTGCATTGCATTGGCACTGTGAAATGGATTTCTACGAGTGCTTAAACGACGAAATATCTCCAACGGGAAGGGAAATGACGGCTATTTTTCGTCAAAATCGAAGAAATCTTCGCGATTTGCGAGATATTTTGATTGTTTCGACTCTTAAATGGTTGTGCATTACATTAGCACTGTGAAGTGGAGTACAACGAGTGCTTAAACGTCGAAATATCTCCAACGGGAAGGAAATGACGGCTATTTTCGTCAAAAGCGACGAAATCTTCGCGATTTGCGACATATTTTGATTGTTTCGACGCTTAAATGGTTGTGCATTGCATTAGCACTGTGAAATGGAGTTCAACGAGTGCTTAAACGTCGAAATATCTCCAACGGGAAGGAAATGACGGCTATTTTTCGTCAAAATCGACTAAATCTTCGCGATTTGCGAGATATTTTGATTGTTTCGACTCTTAAATGGTTGTGCATTACATTAGCACTGTGAAATGGAGTTCAACGATTGCTTAAACGTCGAATTATCTCCAACGGGAAGGAAATGACGGCTATTTTTCGTAAAAATCGACTAAATCTTCGCGATTTGCGAGATATTCTGGTTGTTTCGACGCTTAAATGGTTGTGCATTGCATTAGCACTGTGAAATGGAGTTCTACGAGTGCTTAAACGACGAAATATCTCCAACGGGAAGGAAATGACGGCTATTTTTCGTCAAAATCGATGAAATCTTGGCGATTTGCGAGATATTTTGATTGTTTCGACGATTAAATGGTTGTGCATTGCATTAGCACTGTGAAATGGAGTTCAACGAGCGCTTAAACGTCGAAATATCTCCAACGGGAAGGAAATGACGGATATTTTTCGTCAAAATCGACGAAATCTTGGCGATTTGCGAGATATTCTGGTTGTTTCGACGCGTAAATGGTTGTGCATTGCATTAGCACTGTGAAATGGAGTTCAACGAGTGCTTAAACGTCGAAATATCTCCAACGGGAAGAAATGACGGCTATTTTTCGTCAAAATCGACTAAATCTTCGCGATTTGCGAGATATTTTGATTGTTTCGACTCTTAAATGGTTGTGCATTACATTAGCACTGTGAAATGGAGTTCAACGATTGCTTAAACGTCGAATTATCTCCAACGGGAAGGAAATGACGGCTATTTTTCGTAAAAATCGACTAAATCTTCGCGATTTGCGAGATATTCTGGTTGTTTCGACGCTTAAATGGTTGTGCATTGCATTAGCACTGTGAAATGGAGTTCTACGAGTGCTTAAACGACGAAATATCTCCAACGGGAAGGAAATGACGGCTATTTTTCGTCAAAATCGATGAAATCTTGGCGATTTGCGAGATATTTTGATTGTTTCGACTCTTAAATGGTTGTGCATTACATTAGCACTGTGAAGTGGAGTACAACGAGTGCTTAAACGTCGAAATATCTCCAACGGGAAGGAAATGACGGCTATTTTCGTCAAAAGCGACGAAATCTTCGCGATTTGCGACATATTTTGATTGTTTCGACGCTTAAATGGTTGTGCATTGCATTAGCACTGTGAAATGGAGTTCAACGAGTGCTTAAACGTCGAAATATCTCCAACGGGAAGGAAATGACGGCTATTTTTCGTCAAAATCGACTAAATCTTCGCGATTTGCGAGATATTTTGATTGTTTCGACTCTTAAATGGTTGTGCATTACATTAGCACTGTGAAATGGAGTTCAACGATTGCTTAAACGTCGAATTATCTCCAACGGGAAGGAAATGACGGCTATTTTTCGTAAAAATCGACTAAATCTTCGCGATTTGCGAGATATTCTGGTTGTTTCGACGCTTAAATGGTTGTGCATTGCATTAGCACTGTGAAATGGAGTTCTACGAGTGCTTAAACGACGAAATATCTCCAACGGGAAGGAAATGACGGCTATTTTTCGTCAAAATCGATGAAATCTTGGCGATTTGCGAGATATTTTGATTGTTTCGACGATTAAATGGTTGTGCATTGCATTAGCACTGTGAAATGGAGTTCAACGAGCGCTTAAACGTCGAAATATCTCCAACGGGAAGGAAATGACGGATATTTTTCGTCAAAATCGACGAAATCTTGGCGATTTGCGAGATATTCTGGTTGTTTCGACGCGTAAATGGTTGTGCATTGCATTAGCACTGTGAAATGGAGTTCAACGAGTGCTTAAACGTCGAAATATCTCCAACGGGAAGAAATGACGGCTATTTTTCGTCAAAATCGACAAAATCTTCGCGATTTGCGAGATATTCTGGTTGTTTCGACGCTTAAATGGTTGTGCATTGCATTAGCACTGTGAAATGGAGTTCAACGAGTGCTTAAACGTCGAAATATCTCCAACGGGAAGGAAATGACGGCTATTTTTCGTCAAAATCGACGAAATCTTCGCGATTTGCGAGATATTCTGGTTGTTTCGACGCTTAAATGGATGTGCATTGCATTAGCACTGTGAAATGGAGTTCTACGAGTGCTTAAACGACGAAATATCTCCAACGGGAAGGAAATGACGGCTATTTTTCGTCAAAATCGATGAAATCTTGGCGATTTGCGAGATATTTTGATTGTTTCGACTCTTAAATGGTTGTGCATTACATTAGCACTGTGAAATGGAGTTCAACGAGTGCTTAAACGTCGAAATATCACCAACGGGAAGGAAATGACGGCTATTTTCGTCAAAATCGATGAAATCTTGGCGATTTGCGAGATATTTTGATTGTTTCGACTCTTAAATGGTTGTGCATTGCATTAGCACTGTGAAATGGAGCTCAACGAGTGCTTAAACGTCGAAATATCTCCAACGGGAAGGAAATGACGGCTATTTTTCGTCAAAATCGATGAAACCTTGGCGATTTGCGAGATATTTTGATTGTTTCGACTCTTAAATGGTTGGGCATTATATTAGCACTGTGAAATGGAGTTCAACGAGTGCTTGAACGTCGAAATATCTCCAACGGGAAGGAAATGACGGCTATTTTTCGTCAAAATCGATGAAATCTTGGCGATTTGCGAGATATTTTGATTGTTTCGACTCTTAAATGGTTGTGCATTACATTAGCACTGTGAAATGGAGTTCAACGAGTGCTTAAACGTCGAAATGTCTCCAACGGGAAGGAAATGACGGCTATTTTTCGTCAAAATCGACGAAATCTTCGCGATTTGCGAGATATTCTGGTTGTTTCGACGCTTAAATGGTTGTGCATTGCATTAGCACTGTGAAATGGAGTTCAACGAGTGCTTAAACGTCGAAATATCTCCAACGGGAAGGAAATGACGGCTATTTTTCGTCAAAATCGACTAAATCTTCGCGATTTGCGAGATATTTTGATTGTTTCGACTCTTAAATGGTTGTGCATTACATTAGCACTGTGAAATGGAGTTCAACGATTGCTTAAACGTCGAATTATCTCCAACGGGAAGGAAATGACGGCTATTTTTCGTAAAAATCGACTAAATCTTCGCGATTTGCGAGATATTCTGGTTGTTTCGACGCTTAAATGGTTGTGCATTGCATTATGACTGTGAAATGGAGATCAACGAGTGCTTAAACGACGAAATATCTCCAACGGGAAGGAAATGACGGCTATTTTTCGTCAAAATCGATGAAATCTTGGCGATTTGCGAGATATTTTGATTGTTTCGACTCTTAAATGGTTGTGCATTGCATTAGCACTGTGAAATGGAGTTCAACGAGCGCTTAAACGTCGAAATATCTCCAACGGGAAGGAAATGACGGCTATTTTTCGTCAAAATCGACGAAATCTTCGCGATTTGCGAGATATTTTGATTGTTTCGACTCTTAAATGGTTGTGCATTACATTAGCACTGTGAAATGGAGTTCAACGATTGCTTAAACGTCGAATTATCTCCAACGGGAAGGAAATGACGGCTATTTTTCGTAAAAATCGACTAAATCTTCGCGATTTGCGAGATATTCTGGTTGTTTCGACGCTTAAATGGTTGTGCATTGCATTAGCACTGTGAAATGGAGTTCTACGAGTGCTTAAACGTCGAAATATCTCCAACGGGAAGGAAATGACGGCTATTTTTCGTCAAAATCGACGAAATCTTCGCGATTTGCGAGATATTCTGGTTGTTTCGACGCGTAAATGGTTGTGCATTGCATTAGCACTGTGAAATGGAGTTCAACGAGTGCTTAAACGTCGAAATATCTCCAACGGGAAGGAAGTGACGGCTATTTTTCGTCAAAATCGACAAAATCTTCGCGATTTGCGGGATATTCTGGTTGTTTCGACGCTTAAATGGTTGTGCATTGCATTAGCACTGTGAAATGGAGTTCAACGAGTGCTTGAACGACGAAATATCTCCAACGGGAAGGAAATGACGGCTATTTTTCGTCAAAATCGATGAAATCTTGGTGATGTGCGAGATATTTTGATTGTTTCGACGCTTAAATGGTTGTGCATTGCATTGGCACTGTGAAATGGAGTTCTACGAGTGCTTAAACGACGAAATATCTCCAACGGGAAGGAAATGACGGCTATTTTTCGTCAAAATCGATGAAATCTTGGCGATTTGCGAGATATTTTGATTGTTTCGACGATTAAATGGTTGTGCATTGCATTAGCACTGTGAAATGGAGTTCAACGAGCGCTTAAACGTCGAAATATCTCCAACGGGAAGGAAATGACGGATATTTTTCGTCAAAATCGACGAAATCTTGGCGATTTGCGAGATATTCTGGTTGTTTCGACGCGTAAATGGTTGTGCATTGCATTAGCACTGTGAAATGGAGTTCAACGAGTGCTTAAACGTCGAAATATCTCCAACGGGAAGAAATGACGGCTATTTTTCGTCAAAATCGACAAAATCTTCGCGATTTGCGAGATATTCTGGTTGTTTCGACGCTTAAATGGTTGTGCATTGCATTAGCACTGTGAAATGGAGTTCAACGAGTGCTTAAACGTCGAAATATCTCCAACGGGAAGGAAATGACGGCTATTTTTCGTCAAAATCGACGAAATCTTCGCGATTTGCGAGATATTCTGGTTGTTTCGACGCTTAAATGGATGTGCATTGCATTAGCACTGTGAAATGGAGTTCTACGAGTGCTTAAACGACGAAATATCTCCAACGGGAAGGAAATGACGGCTATTTTTCGTCAAAATCGATGAAATCTTGGCGATTTGCGAGATATTTTGATTGTTTCGACTCTTAAATGGTTGTGCATTACATTAGCACTGTGAAATGGAGTTCAACGAGTGCTTAAACGTCGAAATATCACCAACGGGAAGGAAATGACGGCTATTTTCGTCAAAATCGATGAAATCTTGGCGATTTGCGAGATATTTTGATTGTTTCGACTCTTAAATGGTTGTGCATTGCATTAGCACTGTGAAATGGAGCTCAACGAGTGCTTAAACGTCGAAATATCTCCAACGGGAAGGAAATGACGGCTATTTTTCGTCAAAATCGATGAAACCTTGGCGATTTGCGAGATATTTTGATTGTTTCGACTCTTAAATGGTTGGGCATTACATTAGCACTGTGAAATGGAGTTCAACGAGTGCTTGAACGTCGAAATATCTCCAACGGGAAGGAAATGACGGCTATTTTTCGTCAAAATCGATGAAATCTTGGCGATTTGCGAGATATTTTGATTGTTTCGACTCTTAAATGGTTGTGCATTACATTAGCACTGTGAAATGGAGTTCAACGAGTGCTTAAACGTCGAAATGTCTCCAACGGGAAGGAAATGACGGCTATTTTTCGTCAAAATCGACGAAATCTTCGCGATTTGCGAGATATTCTGGTTGTTTCGACGCTTAAATGGTTGTGCATTGCATTAGCACTGTGAAATGGAGTTCAACGAGTGCTTAAACGTCGAAATATCTCCAACGGGAAGGAAATGACGGCTATTTTTCGTCAAAATCGACTAAATCTTCGCGATTTGCGAGATATTTTGATTGTTTCGACTCTTAAATGGTTGTGCATTACATTAGCACTGTGAAATGGAGTTCAACGATTGCTTAAACGTCGAATTATCTCCAACGGGAAGGAAATGACGGCTATTTTTCGTAAAAATCGACTAAATCTTCGCGATTTGCGAGATATTCTGGTTGTTTCGACGCTTAAATGGTTGTGCATTGCATTATGACTGTGAAATGGAGATCAACGAGTGCTTAAACGACGAAATATCTCCAACGGGAAGGAAATGACGGCTATTTTTCGTCAAAATCGATGAAATCTTGGCGATTTGCGAGATATTTTGATTGTTTCGACTCTTAAATGGTTGTGCATTGCATTAGCACTGTGAAATGGAGTTCAACGAGCGCTTAAACGTCGAAATATCTCCAACGGGAAGGAAATGACGGCTATTTTTCGTCAAAATCGACGAAATCTTCGCGATTTGCGAGATATTTTGATTGTTTCGACTCTTAAATGGTTGTGCATTACATTAGCACTGTGAAATGGAGTTCAACGATTGCTTAAACGTCGAATTATCTCCAACGGGAAGGAAATGACGGCTATTTTTCGTAAAAATCGACTAAATCTTCGCGATTTGCGAGATATTCTGGTTGTTTCGACGCTTAAATGGTTGTGCATTGCATTAGCACTGTGAAATGGAGTTCTACGAGTGCTTAAACGTCGAAATATCTCCAACGGGAAGGAAATGACGGCTATTTTTCGTCAAAATCGACGAAATCTTCGCGATTTGCGAGATATTCTGGTTGTTTCGACGCGTAAATGGTTGTGCATTGCATTAGCACTGTGAAATGGAGTTCAACGAGTGCTTAAACGTCGAAATATCTCCAACGGGAAGGAAGTGACGGCTATTTTTCGTCAAAATCGACAAAATCTTCGCGATTTGCGGGATATTCTGGTTGTTTCGACGCTTAAATGGTTGTGCATTGCATTAGCACTGTGAAATGGAGTTCAACGAGTGCTTAAACGTCGAAATATCTCCAACGGGAAGGAAATGACGGCTATTTTTCGTCAAAATCGACTAAATCTTCGCGATTTGCGAGATATTTTGATTGTTTCGACTCTTAAATGGTTGTGCATTACATTAGCACTGTGAAATGGAGTTCAACGATTGCTTAAACGTCGAATTATCTCCAACGGGAAGGAAATGACGGCTATTTTTCGTAAAAATCGACTAAATCTTCGCGATTTGCGAGATATTCTGGTTGTTTCGACGCTTAAATGGTTGTGCATTGCATTATGACTGTGAAATGGAGATCAACGAGTGCTTAAACGACGAAATATCTCCAACGGGAAGGAAATGACGGCTATTTTTCGTCAAAATCGATGAAATCTTGGCGATTTGCGAGATATTTTGATTGTTTCGACTCTTAAATGGTTGTGCATTGCATTAGCACTGTGAAATGGAGTTCAACGAGCGCTTAAACGTCGAAATATCTCCAACGGGAAGGAAATGACGGCTATTTTTCGTCAAAATCGACGAAATCTTCGCGATTTGCGAGATATTTTGATTGTTTCGACTCTTAAATGGTTGTGCATTACATTAGCACTGTGAAATGGAGTTCAACGATTGCTTAAACGTCGAATTATCTCCAACGGGAAGGAAATGACGGCTATTTTTCGTAAAAATCGACTAAATCTTCGCGATTTGCGAGATATTCTGGTTGTTTCGACGCTTAAATGGTTGTGCATTGCATTAGCACTGTGAAATGGAGTTCTACGAGTGCTTAAACGTCGAAATATCTCCAACGGGAAGGAAATGACGGCTATTTTTCGTCAAAATCGACGAAATCTTCGCGATTTGCGAGATATTCTGGTTGTTTCGACGCGTAAATGGTTGTGCATTGCATTAGCACTGTGAAATGGAGTTCAACGAGTGCTTAAACGTCGAAATATCTCCAACGGGAAGGAAGTGACGGCTATTTTTCGTCAAAATCGACAAAATCTTCGCGATTTGCGGGATATTCTGGTTGTTTCGACGCTTAAATGGTTGTGCATTGCATTAGCACTGTGAAATGGAGTTCAACGAGTGCTTGAACGACGAAATATCTCCAACGGGAAGGAAATGACGGCTATTTTTCGTCAAAATCGATGAAATCTTGGTGATGTGCGAGATATTTTGATTGTTTCGACGCTTAAATGGTTGTGCATTGCATTGGCACTGTGAAATGGAGTTCTACGAGTGCTTAAACGACGAAATATCTCCAACGGGAAGGGAAATGACGGCTATTTTTCGTCAAAATCGAAGAAATCGCGATTTGCGAGATATTTTGATTGTTTCGACTCTTAAATGGTTGTGCATTACATTAGCACTGTGAAGTGGAGTACAACGAGTGCTTAAACGTCGAAATATCTCCAACGGGAAGGAAATGACGGCTATTTTCGTCAAAGTCGACGAAATCTTCGCGATTTGCGACATATTTAGATTGTTTCGACGCTTAAATGGTTGTGCATTGCATTAGCACTGTGAAATGGAGTTCAACGAGTGCTTAAACGTCGAAATATCTCCAACGGGAAGGAAATGACGGCTATTTTTCGTCAAAATCGACTAAATCTTCGCGATTTGCGAGATATTTTGATTGTTTCGACTCTTAAATGGTTGTGCATTACATTAGCAGTGTGAAATGGAGTTCAACGATTGCTTAAACGTCGAATTATCTCCAACGGGAAGGAAATGACGGCTATTTTTCGTAAAAATCGACTAAATCTTCGCGATTTGCGAGATATTCTGGTTGTTTCGACGCTTAAATGGTTGTGCATTGCATTAGCACTGTGAAATGGAGTTCTACGAGTGCTTAAACGACGAAATATCTCCAACGGGAAGGAAATGACGGCTATTTTTCGTCAAAATCGATGAAATCTTGGCGATTTGCGAGATATTTTGATTGTTTCGACGATTAAATGGTTGTGCATTGCATTAGCACTGTGAAATGGAGTTCAACGAGCGCTTAAACGTCGAAATATCTCCAACGGGAAGGAAATGACGGATATTTTTCGTCAAAATCGACGAAATCTTGGCGATTTGCGAGATATTCTGGTTGTTTCGACGCGTAAATGGTTGTGCATTGCATTAGCACTGTGAAATGGAGTTCAACGAGTGCTTAAACGTCGAAATATCTCCAAAGGGAAGGAAATGACGGCTATTTTTCGTCAAAATCGACAAAATCTTCGCGATTTGCGAGATATTCTGGTTGTTTCGACGCTTAAATGGTTGTGCATTGCATTAGCACTGTGAAATGGAGTTCAACGAGTACTTAAACGACGAAATATCTCCAACGGAAAGGAAATGACGGCTATTTTTCGTCAAAATCGATGAAATCTTGGCGATTTGCGAGATATTTTGATTGTTTCGACGCTTAAATGGTTGTGCATTGCATTAGCACTGTGAAATGGAGTTCAACGAGTGCTTAAACGTCGAAATATCTCCAACGGGAAGGAAATGACGGCTATTTTCGTCAAAATCGATGAAATCTAGGCGATTTGCGAGATATTTTGATTGTTTCGACTCTTAAATGGTTGTGCATTGCATTAGCACTGTGAAATGGAGTTCAACGAGCGCCTAAACGTCGAAATATCTCCAACGGGAAGGAAATGACGGATATTTTTCGTCAAAATCGACGAAATCTTCGCGATTTGCGAGATATTCTGGTAGTTTCGACGCTTAAATGGTTGTGCATTGCATTAGCACTGTGAAATGGAGTTCAACGAGTGCTTAAAAGACGAAATATCTCCAACGGGAAGGAAATGACGGCTATTTTTCGTCAAAATCGATGAAATCTTGGCGATTTGCGAGATATTTTGATTGTTTCGACGCTTAAATGGTTGTGCATTGCATTGGCACTGTGAAATGGAGTTCTACGAGTGCTTAAACGACGAAATATCTCCAACGGGAAGGGAAATGACGGCTATTTTTCGTCAAAATCGAAGAAATCTTCGCGATTTGATAGATATTTTGATTGTTTCGACTCTTAAATGGTTGTGCATTACATTAGCACTGTGAAGTGGAGTACAACGAGTGCTTAAACGTCGAAATATCTCCAACGGGAAGGAAATGACGGCTATTTTCGTCAAAATCGACGAAATCTTCGCGATTTGCGACATATTTTGATTGTTTCGACGCTTAAATGGTTGTGCATTGCATTAGCACTGTGAAATGGAGTTCAACGAGTGCTTAAACGACGAAATATCTCCAACGGGAAGGAAATGACGGCTATTTTTCGTCAAAATCGATGAAATCTTGGCGATGTGCGAGATATTTTGATTGTTTCGACGCTTAAATGGTTGTGCATTGCATTGGCACTGTGAAATGGAGTTCTACGAGTGCTTAAACGACGAAATATCTCCAACGGGAAGGGAAATGACGGCTATTTTTCGTCAAAATCGAAGAAATCTTCGCGATTTGCGAGATATTTTGATTGTTTCGACTCTTAAATGGTTGTGCATTACATTAGCACTGTGAAGTGGAGTACAACGAGTGCTTAAACGTCGAAATATCTCCAACGGGAAGGAAGTGACGGCTATTTTCGTCAAAGTCGACGAAATCTTCGCGATTTGCGACATATTTTGATTGTTTCGACGCTTAAATGGTTGTGCATTGCATTAGCACTGTGAAATGGAGTTCAACGAGTGCTTAAACGTCGAAATATCTCCAACGGGAAGGAAATGACGGCTATTTTTCGTCAAAATCGACTAAATCTTCGCGATTTGCGAGATATTTTGATTGTTTCGACTCTTAAATGGTTGTGCATTACATTAGCAGTGTGAAATGGAGTTCAACGATTGCTTAAACGTCGAATTATCTCCAACGGGAAGGAAATGACGGCTATTTTTCGTAAAAATCGACTAAATCTTCGCGATTTGCGAGATATTCTGGTTGTTTCGACGCTTAAATGGTTGTGCATTGCATTAGCACTGTGAAATGGAGTTCTACGAGTGCTTAAACGACGAAATATCTCCAACGGGAAGGAAATGACGGCTATTTTTCGTCAAAATCGACGAAATCTTGGCGATTTGCGAGATATTCTGGTTGTTTCGACGCGTAAATGGTTGTGCATTGCATTAGCACTGTGAAATGGAGTTCAACGAGTGCTTAAACGTCGAAATATCTCCAACGGGAAGGAAATGACGGCTATTTTTCGTCAAAATCGATGAAATCTTGGCGATTTGCGAGATATTTTGATTGTTTCGACGCTTAAATGGTTGTGCATTGCATTAGCACTGTGAAATGGAGTTCAACGAGTGCTTAAACGTCGAAGTATCTCCAACGGGAAGGAAATGACGGCTATTTTCGTCAAAATCGATGAAATCTAGGCGATTTGCGAGATATTTTGATTGTTTCGACTCTTAAATGGTTGTGCATTGCATTAGCACTGTGAAATGGAGTTCAACGAGCGCTTAAACGTCGAAATATCTCCAACGGGAAGGAAATGACGGATATTTTTCGTCAAAATCGACGAAATCTTCGCGATTTGCGAGATATTCTGGTAGTTTCGACGCTTAAATGGTTGTGCATTGCATTAGCACTGTGAAATGGAGTTCAACGAGTGCTTAAAAGACGAAATATCTCCAACGGGAAGGAAATGACGGCTATTTTTCGTCAAAATCGATGAAATCTTGGCGATTTGCGAGATGTTTTGATTGTTTCGACTCTTAAATGGTTGTGCATTACATTAGCACTGTGAAATGGAGTTCAACGAGTGCTTAAACGTCGAAATATCACCAACGGGAAGGAAATGACGGCTATTTTCGTCAAAATCGATGAAATCTTGGCGATTTGCGAGATATTTTGATTGTTTCGACTCTTAAATGGTTGTGCATTGCATTAGCACTGTGAAATGGAGTTCAACGAGTGCTTAAACGTCGAAATATCTCCAACGGGAAGGAAATGACGGCTATTTTTCGTCAAAATCGATGAAATCTTGGCGATTTGCGAGATATTTTGATTGTTTCGACTCTTAAATGGTTGGGCATTACATTAGCACTGTGAAATGGAGTTCAACGAGTGCTTAAACGTCGAAATATCTCCAACGGGAAGGAAATGACGGCTATTTTTCGTCAAAATCGATGAAATCTTGGCGATTTGCGAGATATTTTGATTGTTTCGACTCTTAAATGGTTGTGCATTACATTAGCACTGTGAAATGGAGTTCAACGAGTGCTTAAACGTCGAAATGTCTCCAACGGGAAGGAAATGACGGCTATTTTTCGTCAAAATCGACGAAATCTTCGCTATTTGCGAGATATTCTGGTTGTTTCGACGCTTAAATGGTTGTGCATTGCATTAGCACTGTGAAATGGAGTTCAACGAGTGCTTAAACGTCGAAATATCTCCAACGGGAAGGAAATGACGGCTATTTTTCGTCAAAATCGACTAAATCTTCGCGATTTGCGAGATATTTTGATTGTTTCGACTCTTAAATGGTTGTGCATTACATTAGCACTGTGAAATGGAGTTCAACGATTGCTTAAACGTCGAATTATCTCCAACGGGAAGGAAATGACGGCTATTTTTCGTAAAAATCGACTAAATCTTCGCGATTTGCGATATATTCTGGTTGTTTCGACGCTTAAATGGTTGTGCATTGCATTATGACTGTGAAATGGAGATCAACGAGTGCTTAAACGACGAAATATCTCCAACGGGAAGGAAATGACGGCTATTTTTCGTCAAAATCGATGAAATCTTGGCGATTTGCGAGATATTTTGATTGTTTCGACCCTTAAGTGGTTGTGCATTGCATTAGCACTGTGAAATGGAGTTCAACGAGCGCTTAAACGTCGAAATATCTCCAACGGGAAGGAAATGACGGCTATTTTTCGTCAAAATCGACGAAATCTTCGCGATTTGCGAGATATTTTGATTGTTTCGACTCTTAAATGGTTGTGCATTACATTAGCACTGTGAAATGGAGTTCAACGAGTGCTTAAAAGACGAAATATCTCCAACGGGAAGGAAATGACGGCTATTTTTCGTCAAAATCGATGAAATCTTGGCGATTTGCGAGATATTTTGATTGTTTCGACGCTTAAATGGTTGTGCATTGCATTGGCACTGTGAAATGGAGTTCTACGAGTGCTTAAACGACGAAATATCTCCAACGGGAAGGGAAATGACGGCTATTTTTCGTCAAAATCGAAGAAATCTTCGCGATTTGATAGATATTTTGATTGTTTCGACTCTTAAATGGTTGTGCATTACATTAGCACTGTGAAGTGGAGTACAACGAGTGCTTAAACGTCGAAATATCTCCAACGGGAAGGAAATGACGGCTATTTTTCGTCAAAATCGACAAAATCTTCGCGATTTGCGAGATATTCTGGTTGTTTCGACGCTTAAATGGTTGTGCATTGCATTAGCACTGTGAAATGGAGTTCAACGAGTGCTTGAACGACGAAATATCTCCAACGGGAAGGAAATGACGGCTATTTTTCCTCAAAATCGATGAAATCTTGGTGATGTGCGAGATATTTTGATTGTTTCGACGCTTAAATGGTTGTGCATTGCATTGGCACTGTGAAATGGAGTTCTACGAGTGCTTAAACGACGAAATATCTCCAACGGGAAGGGAAATGACGGCTATTTTTCGTCGAAATCGAAGAAATCTTCGCGATTTGCGAGATATTTTGATTGTTTCGACTCTTAAATGGTTGTGCATTACATTAGCACTGTGAAGTGGAGTACAACGAGTGCTTAAACGTCGAAATATCTCCAACGGGAAGGAAATGACGGCTATTTTCGTCAAAATCGACGAAATCTTCGCGATTTGCGACATATTTTGATTGTTTCGACGCTTAAATGGTTGTGCATTGCATTAGCACTGTGAAATGGAGTTCAACGAGTGCTTAAACGTCGAAATATCTCCAACGGGAAGGAAATGACGACTATTTTTCGTCAAAATCGACTAAATCTTCGCGATTTGCGAGATATTTTGATTGTTTCGACTCTTAAATGGTTGTGCATTACATTAGCACTGTGAAATGGAGTTCAACGATTGCTTAAACGTCGAATTATCTCCAACGGGAAGGAAATGACGGCTATTTTTCGTAAAAATCGACTAAATCTTCGCGATTTGCGAGATATTCTGGTTGTTTCGACGCTTAAATGGTTGTGCATTGCATTAGCACTGTGAAATGGAGTTCAACGAGTGCTTAAACGTCGAAATATCTCCAACGGGAAGGAAATGACGGCTATTTTTCGTCAAAATCGACGAAATCTTCGCGATTTGCGAGATATTCTGGTTGTTTCGACGCTTAAATGGTTGTGCATTGCATTAGCACTGTGAAATGGAGTTCAACGAGTGCTTAAACGTCGAAATATCTCCAACGGGAAGGAAATGACGGCTATTTTTCGTCAAAATCGACTAAATCTTCGCGATTTGCGAGATATTTTGATTGTTTCGACTCTTAAATGGTTGTGCATTACATTAGCACTGTGAAATGGAGTTCAACGATTGCTTAAACGTCGAATTATCTCCAACGGGAAGGAAATGACGGCTATTTTTCGTAAAAATCGACTAAATCTTCGCGATTTGCGAGATATTCTGGTTGTTTCGACGCTTAAATGGTTGTGCATTGCATTAGCACTGTGGAATGGAGTTCAACGAGCGCTTAAACGTCGAAATATCTCCAACGGGAAGGAAATGACGGCTATTTTTCGTCAAAATCGACGAAATCTTCGCGATTTGCGAGATATTTTGGTTGTTTCGACGCTTAAGTGGTTGTGCATTGCATTAGCACTATGAAATGGAGTTCAACGAGCGCTTAAACGTCGAAATATCTCCAACGGGAAGGAAATGACGGCTATTTTTCGTCAAAATCGACGAAATCTTCGCGATTTGCGAGATATTCTGGTTGTTTCGACGCGTAAATGGTTGTGCATTGCATTAGCACTGTGAAATGGAGTTCAACGAGTGCTTAAACGTCGAAATATCTCCAACGGGAAGGAAATGACGGCTATTTTTCGTCAAAATCGACAAAATCTTCGCGATTTGCGAGATATTCTGGTTGTTTCGACGCTTAAATGGTTGTGCATTGCATTAGCACTGTGAAATGGAGTTCAACGAGTGCTTAAACGACGAAATATCTCCAACGGGAAGGAAATGACGGCTATTTTTCGTCAAAATCGATGAAATCTTGGCGATTTGCGAGATATTTTGATTGTTTCGACGCTTAAATGGTTGTGCATTACATTAGCACTGTGAAATGGAGTTCAACGAGTGCTTAAACGTCGAAATATCTCCAACGGGAAGGAAATGACGGCTATTTTCGTCAAAATCGATGAAATCTTGGCGATTTGCGAGATATTTTGATTGTTTCGACTCTTAAATGGTTGTGCATTGCATTAGCACTGTGAAATGGAGTTCAACGAGTGCTTAAAAGACGAAATATCCCCAACGGGAAGGAAATGACGGCTATTTTTCGTCAAAATCGATGAAATCTTGGCGATTTGCGAGATATTTTGATTGTTTCGACTCTTAAATGGTTGGGCATTACATTAGCACTGTGAAATGGAGTTCAACGAGTGCTTAAACGTCGATATATCTCCAACGGGAAGGAAATGACGGCTATTTTTCGTCAAAATCGACGAAATCTTCGCGATTTGCGAGATATTCTGGTTGTTTCGACGCTTCAATGGTTGTGCATTGCATTAGCACTGTGAAATGGAGATCAACGAGCGCTTAAACGACGATATATCTCCAACGGGAAGGAAATGACGGCTATTTTTCGTCAAAATCGACGAAATCTTCGCGATTTGCGAGATATTCTGGTTGTTTCGACGCTTAAATGGTTGTGCATTGCATTAGCACTGTGAAATGGAGTTCAACGAGTGCTTAAACGTCGAAATATCTCCAACGGGAAGGAAATGACGGCTATTTTTCGTTAAAATCGACTAAATCTTCGCGATTTGCGAGATATTTTGATTGTTTCGACTCTTAAATGGTTGTGCATTACATTAGCACTGTGAAATGGAGTTCAACGATTGCTTAAACGTCGAATTATCTCCAACGGGAAGGAAATGACGGCTATTTTTCGTAAAAAGCGACTAAATCTTCGCGATTTGCGAGATATTCTGGTTGTTTCGACGCTTAAATGGTTGTGCATTGCAATAGCAATGTGAAATGGAGTTCAACGAGCGCTTAAACGTCGAAATATCTCCAACGGGAAGGAAATGACGGCTATTTTTCGTCAGAATCGACGAAATCTTCGCGATTTGCGAGATATTTTGATTGTTTCGACGCTTAAATGGTTGTGCATTGCATTAGCACTGTGAAATGGAGTTCTACGAGTGCTTAAACGTCGAAATATCTCCAACGGGAAGGAAATGACGGCTATTTTTCGTCAAAATAGACGAAATCTTCGCGATTTGCGAGATATTCTGGTTGTTTCGACGCGTAAATGGTTGTGCATTGCATTAGCACTGTGAAATGGAGTTCAACGAGTGCTTAAACGTCGAAATATCTCCAACGGGAAGGAAATGACGGCTATTTTTCGTCAAAATCGACAAAATCTTCGCGATTTGCGAGATATTCTGGTTGTTTCGACGCTTAAATGGTTGTGCATTGCATTAGCACTGTGAAATGGAGTTCAACGAGTGCTTAAACGACGAAATATCTCCAACGGGAAGGAAATGACGGCTATTTTTCGTCAAAATCGATGAAATCTTGGCGATTTGCGAGATATTTTGATTGTTTCGACGCTTAAATGGTTGTGCATTACATTAGCACTGTGAAATGGAGTTCAACGAGTGCTTAAACGTCGAAATATCTCCAACGGGAAGGAAATGACGGCTATTTTCGTCAAAATCGATGAAATCTTGGCGATTTGCGAGATATTTTGATTGTTTCGACTCTTAAATGGTTATGCATTGCATTAGCGCTGTGAAATGGAGTTCAACGAGTGCTTAAACGTCGAAATATCTCCAACGGGAAGGAAATGACGGCTATTTTTCGACAAAATCGACAAAATCTTCGCGATTTGCGAGATATTCTGGTTGTTTCCACGCTTAAATGGTTGTGCATTGCATTAGCACTGTGAAATGGAGTTCAACGAGTGCTTAAACGACGAAATATCTCCAACGGGAAGGAAATGACGGCTATTTTTCGTCAAAATCGACGAAATCTTCGCGATTTGCGAGATATTTTGATTGTTTCGACGCTTAAATGGTTGTGCATTGCATTAGCACTGTGAAATGGAGTTCTACGAGTGCTTAAACGTCGAAATATCTCCAACGGGAAGGAAATGACGGCTATTTTTCGTCAAAATCGACGAAATCTTCGCGATTTGCGAGATATTCTGGTTGTTTCGACGCGTAAATGGTTGTGCATTGCATTAGCACTGTGAAATGGAGTTCAACGAGTGCTTAAACGTCGAAATATCTCCAACGGGAAGGAAATGACGGCTATTTTTCGACGAAATCGACAAAATCTTCGCGATTTGCGAGATATTCTGGTTGTTTCGACGCTTAAATGGTTGTGCATTGCATTAGCACTGTGAAATGGAGTTCAACGAGTGCTTAAACGACGAAATATCTCCAACGGGAAGGAAATGACGGCTATTTTTCGTCAAAATCGATGAAATCTTGGCGATTTGCGAGATATTTTGATTGTTTCGACGCTTAAATGGTTGTGCATTGCATTAGCACTGTGAAATGGAGTTCAACGAGTGCTTAAACGTCGAAATATCTCCAACGGGAAGGAAATGACGGCTATTTTTCGTCAAAATCGACGAAATCTTCGCGATTTGCGAGATATTCTGGTTGTTTCGACGCTTAAATGGTTGTGCATTGCATTAGCACTGTGAAATGGAGTTCAACGAGTGCTTAAACGTCGAAATATCTCCAACGGGAAGGAAATGACGGCTATTTTTCGTCAAAATCGACTAAATCTTCGCGATTTGCGAGATATTTTGATTGTTTCGACTCTTAAATGGTTGTGCATTACATTAGAACTGTGAAATGGAGTTCAACGATTGCTTAAACGTCGAATTATCTCCAACGGGAAGGAAATGACGGCTATTTTTCGTAAAAATCGACTAAATCTTCGCGATTTGCGAGATATTCTGGTTGTTTCGACGCTTAAATGGTTGTGCATTGCATTAGCACTGTGGAATGGAGTTGAACGAGCGCTTAAACGTCGAAATATCTCCAACGGGAAGGAAATGACGGCTATTTTTCGTCAAAATCGACGAAATCTTCGCGATTTGCGAGATATTCTGCTTGTTTCGACGCTTAAATGGTTGTGCATTGCATTAGCACTATGAAATGGAGTTCAACGAGCGCTTAAACGTCGAAATATCTCCAACGGGAAGGAAATGACGGCTATTTTTCGTCAAAATCGACGAAATCTTCGCGATTTGCGAGATATTCTGGTTGTTTCGACGCGTAAATGGTTGTGCATTGCATTAGCACTGTGAAATGGAGTTCAACGAGTGCTTAAACGTCGAAATATCTCCAACGGGAAGGAAATGACGGCTATTTTACGTCAAAATCGACAAAATCTTCGCGATTTGCGAGATATTCTGGTTGTTTCGACGCTTAAATGGTTGTGCATTGCATTAGCACTGTGAAATGGAGTTCAACGAGTGCTTAAACGACGAAATATCTCCAACGGGACGGAAATGACGGCTATTTTTCGTCAAAATCGATGAAATCTTGGCGATTTGCGAGATATTTTGATTGTTTCGACGCTTAAATGGTTGTGCATTACATTAGCACTGTGAAATGGAGTTCAACGAGTGCTTAAACGTCGAAATATCTCCAACGGGAAGGAAATGACGGCTATTTTCGTCAAAATCGATGAAATCTTGGCGATTTGCGAGATATTTTGATTGTTTCGACCCTTAAATGGTTGTGCATTGCATTAGCACTGTGAAATGGAGTTCAACGAGTGCTTAAAAGACGAAATATCTCCAACGGGAAGGAAATGACGGCTATTTTTCGTCAAAATCGATGAAATCTTGGCGATTTGCGAGATATTTTGATTGTTTCGACTCTTAAATGGTTGGGCATTACATTAGCACTGTGAAATGGAGTTCAACGAGTGCTTAAACGTCGAAATATCTCCAACGGGAAGGAAATGACGGCTATTTTTCGTCAAAATCGACGAAATCTTCGCGATTTGCGAGATATTCTGGTTGTTTCGACGCTTCAATGGTTGTGCATTGCATTAGCACTGTGAAATGGAGATCAACGAGCGCTTAAACGACGATATATCTCCAACGGGAAGGAGATGACGGCTATTTTTCGTCAAAATCGACGAAATCTTCGCGATTTGCGAGATATTCTGGTTGTTTCGACGCTTAAATGGTTGTGCATTGCATTAGCACTGTGAAATGGAGTTCAACGAGTGCTTAAACGTCGAAATATCTCCAACGGGAAGGAAATGACGGCTATTTTTCGTCAAAATCGACTAAATCTTCGCGATTTGCGAGATATTTTGATTGTTTCGACTCTTAAATGGTTGTGCATTACATTAGCACTGTGAAATGGAGTTCAACGATTGCTTAAACGTCGAATTATCTCCAACGGGAAGGAAATGACGGCTATTTTTCGTAAAAAGCGACTAAATCTTCGCGATTTGCGAGATATTCTGGTTGTTTCGACGCTTAAATGGTTGTGCATTGCATTAGCACTGTGAAATGGAGTTCAACGAGCGCTTAAACGTCGAAATATCTCCAACGGGAAGGAAATGACGGCTATTTTTCGTCAAAATCGACGAAATCTTCGCGATTTGCGAGATATTCTGGTTGTTTCGACGCGTAAATGGTTGTGCATTGCATTAGCACTGTGAAATGGAGTTCAACGAGTGCTTAAACGTCGAAATATCTCCAACGGGAAGGAAATGACGGCTATTTTTCGACAAAATCGACAAAATCGACAAAATCTTCGCGATTTGCGAGATATTCTGGTTGTTTCGACGCTTAAATGGTTGTGCATTGCAATAGCACTGTGAAATGGAGTTCAACGAGTGCTTAAACGACGAAATATCTCCAACAGGAAGGAAATGGCGGCTATTTTTCGTCAAAATCGATGAAATCTTGGCGATTTGCGAGATATTTTGATTGTTTCGACGCTTAAATGGTTGTGCATTGCATTAGCACTGTGAAATGGAGTTCAACGAGTGCTTAAACGTCGAAATATCTCCAACGGGAAGGAAATGACGGCTATTTTTCGACAAAATCGACAAAATCTTCGCGATTTGCGAGATATTCTGGTTGTTTCGACGCTTAAATGGTTGTGCATTGCATTAGCACTATGAAATGGAGTTCAACGAGCGCTTAAACGTCGAAATATCTCCAACGTGAAGGAAATGACGGCTATTTTTAGTCAAAATCGACGAAATCTTCGCGATTTGCGAGATATTCTGGTTGTTTCGACGCGTAAATGGTTGTGCATTGCATTAGCACTGTGAAATGGAGTTCAACGAGAGCTTAAACGTCGAAATATCTCCAACGGGAAGAAAATGACGGCTATTTTTCGTCAAAATCGACAAAATCTTCGCGATTTGCGAGATATTCTGGTTGTTTCGACGCTTAAATGGTTGTGCGTTGCATTAGCACTGTGAAATGGAGTTCAACGAGTGCTTAAACGTCGAAATATCTCCAACGGGAAGGAAATGACGGCTATTTTTCGACAAAATCGATGAAATCTTGGCGATTTGCGAGATATTTTGATTGTTTCGACTCTTAAATGGTTGGGCATTACATTAGCACTGTGAAATGGAGTTCAACGAGTGCTTAAACGTCGAAATATCTCCAACGGGAAGGAAATGACGGCTATTTTTCGTCAAAATCGACGAAATCTTCGCGATTTGCGAGATATTCTGGTTGTTTCGACGCTTCAATGGTTGTGCATTGCATTAGCACTGTGAAATGGAGATCAACGAGCGCTTAAACGACGATATATCTCCAACGGGAAGGAGATGACGGCTATTTTTCGTCAAAATCGACGAAATCTTCGCGATTTGCGAGATATTCTGGTTGTATCGACGCTTAAATGGTTGTGCATTGCATTAGCACTGTGAAATGGAGTTCAACGAGTGCTTAAACGTCGAAATATCTCCAACGGGAAGGAAATGACGGCTATTTTTCGTCAAAATCGACTAAATCTTCGCGATTTGCGAGATATTTTGATTGTTTCGACTCTTAAATGGTTGTGCATTACATTAGCACTGTGAAATGGAGTTCAACGATTGCTTAAACGTCGAATTATCTCCAACGGGAAGGAAATGACGGCTATTTTTCGTAAAAAGCGACTAAATCTTCGCGATTTGCGAGATATTCTGGTTGTTTCGACGCTTAAATGGTTGTGCATTGCATTAGCACTGTGAAATGGAGTTCAACGAGCGCTTAAACGTCGAAATATCTCCAACGGGAAGGAAATGACGGCTATTTTTCGTCAAAATCGACGAAATCTTCGCGATTTGCGAGATATTCTGGTTGTTTCGACGCGTAAATGGTTGTGCATTGCATTAGCACTGTGAAATGGAGTTCAACGAGTGCTTAAACGTCGAAATATCTCCAACGGGAAGGAAATGACGGCTATTTTTCGACAAAATCGACAAAATCGACAAAATCTTCGCGATTTGCGAGATATTCTGGTTGTTTCGACGCTTAAATGGTTGTGCATTGCAATAGCACTGTGAAATGGAGTTCAACGAGTGCTTAAACGACGAAATATCTCCAACAGGAAGGAAATGGCGGCTATTTTTCGTCAAAATCGATGAAATCTTGGCGATTTGCGAGATATTTTGATTGTTTCGACGCTTAAATGGTTGTGCATTGCATTAGCACTGTGAAATGGAGTTCAACGAGTGCTTAAACGTCGAAATATCTCCAACGGGAAGGAAATGACGGCTATTTTTCGACAAAATCGACAAAATCTTCGCGATTTGCGAGATATTCTGGTTGTTTCGACGCTTAAATGGTTGTGCATTGCATTAGCACTATGAAATGGAGTTCAACGAGCGCTTAAACGTCGAAATATCTCCAACGTGAAGGAAATGACGGCTATTTTTCGTCAAAATCGACGAAATCTTCGCGATTTGCGAGATATTCTGGTTGTTTCGACGCGTAAATGGTTGTGCATTGCATTAGCACTGTGAAATGGAGTTCAACGAGAGCTTAAACGTCGAAATATCTCCAACGGGAAGGAAATGACGGCTATTTTTCGTCAAAATCGACAAAATCTTCGCGATTTGCGAGATATTCTGGTTGTTTCGACGCTTAAATGGTTGTGCGTTGCATTAGCACTGTGAAATGGAGTTCAACGAGTGCTTAAACGTCGAAATATCTCCAACGGGAAGGAAATGACGGCTATTTTTCGACAAAATCGACAAAATCTTCGCGATTTGCGAGACATTCTGGTTGTTTCGACGCTTCAATGGTTGTGCATTGCATTAGCACTGTGAAATGGAGATCAACGAGCGCTTAAACGACGATATATCTCCAACGGGAAGGAAATGACGGCTATTTTTCGTCAAAATCGACGAAATCTTCGCGATTTGCGAGATATTCTGGTTGTTTCGACGCTTAAATGGTTGTGCATTGCATTAGCACTGTGAAATGGAGTTTAACGAGTGCTTAAACGTCGAAATATCTCCAACGGGAAGGAAATGACGGCTATTTTTCGTCAAAATCGACTAAATCTTCGCGATTTGCGAGATATTTTGATTGTTTCGACTCTTAAATGGTTGTGCATTACATTAGCACTGTGAAATGGAGTTCAACGATTGCTTAAACGTCGAATTATCTCCAACGGGAAGGAAATGACGGCTATTTTTCGTAAAAAGCGACTAAATCTTCGCGATTTGCGAGATATTCTGGTTGTTTCGACGCTTAAATGGTTGTGCATTGCATTAGCACTGTGAAATGGAGTTCAACGAGCGCTTAAACGTCGAAATATCTCCAACGGGAAGGAAATGACGGCTATTTTTCGTCAAAATCGACGAAATCTTCGCGATTTGCGAGATATTCTGGTTGTTTCGACGCGTAAATGGTTGTGCATTGCATTAGCACTGTGAAATGGAGTTCAACGAGTGCTTAAACGTCGAAATATCTCCAACGGGAAGGAAATGACGGCTATTTTTCGACAAAATCGACAAAATCTTCGCGATTTGCGAGATATTCTGGTTGTTTCGACGCTTAAATGGTTGTGCATTGCAATAGCAATGTGAAATGGAGTTCAACGAGTGCTTAAACGACGATATATCTCCAACGGAAGGAAATGACGGCTATTTTTCTTCAAAATCGACGAAATCTTCGCGATTTGCGAGATATTCTGGTTGTTTCGACGCTTAAATGGTTGTGCATTGCATTAGCACTGTGAAATGGAGTTCAACGAGCGCTTAAACGTCGAAATATCTCCAACGGGAAGGAAATGACGGCTATTTTTCGTCAAAATCGACGAAATCTTCGCGATTTGCGAGATATTCTGGTTGTTTCGACGCGTAAATGGTTGTGCATTGCATTAGCACTGTGAAATGGAGTTCAACGAGTGCTTAAACGTCGAAATATCTCCAACGGGAAGGAAATGACGGCTATTTTTCGACAAAATCGACAAAATCTTCGCGATTTGCGAGATATTCTGGTTGTTTCGACGCTTAAATGGTTGTGCATTGCAATAGCAATGTGAAATGGAGTTCAACGAGTGCTTAAACGACGATATATCTCCAACGGGAAGGAAATGACGGCTATTTTTCTTCAAAATCGACGAAATCTTCGCGATTTGCGAGATATTCTGGTTGTTTCGACGCTTAAATGGTTGTGCATTGCATTAGCACTGTGAAATGGAGTTCAACGAGTGCTTAAACGTCGAAATATCTCCAACGGGAAGGAAATGACGGCTATTTTTCGTCAAAATCGACTAAATCTTCGCGATTTGCGAGATATTTTGATTGTTTCGACTCTTAAATGGTTGTGCATTGCATTAGCACTGTGAAATGGAGTTCAACGAGTGCTTAAACGT